>NC_053114.1:9782789-9957789 GCF_010015445.1 Perca fluviatilis
AACACACATCCTTAGCTCTTCTGTCTTCTTCCGCACCAAGACAATTGGTGATGCATAAGGACTGCTGATCTCCCTAATCACTTTACTGTCAGGGAGCTGCTGAATGTGATTTTTTACTGCCTGCCACTGTGTTGGCAATGGGGTATTCGCCTATACCTTTGACAGTTGGGGAACTCATCAATGAGTGGTATCTTGTGTACAATCTCATTAGTGCACCATAGATCTCCCTTGTGTTTAGCAAATATGTGATTATACCTCTCCAGTAACTCTTTTGATGTTTTTTCTTCTATAGGTGAAAGTCCTGGCCAGTTTAGAGCTGCAATGGTGTCTGAGATGGTGATAGGGGGCCCCTCTGCAGTCACCTGGGCAACCTCTTCATTCCATTTCTTAAAACACAACTACTCTTCCTCTATTCCCTCAACTACATGCAACATTTCCAACACCTGTTTTGAGTGAACAATAGCCCCTCTGGCTCCATCATTAACCATAGGTACATAAGTCATGCTATTGTTGACGATCACAAGAGAGGGGGACAACAGGCCAGGAGCAAGATCTGAGCCTCCAGGCTCCAATAACATTCAATTTTCAATTCAGTTCAATTTTATTTATAGTATCAAATCATAACAAGAGTTATCTCAAGACACTTTACAGATAGATTAGGTCTAGACCACACTCTATAATATACAAAGACCCAATAATTCCAGTAATTCCCCCAAGAGCAAGCATTTAGCAGTGGCGAGGAAAAACTCCCTTTTAGGGAGAAACCTCAGGTGTTGAGGAAACCTTCCTTTTAGGGAGAAACCTGTGGTGGGCGGAGTTTGTGGAACTTTTGGGCAGGTAAGCTTGACAAACTTAACTGGCCCAGCTAGAATAAACTCCCCGGTCCTTTCAAAGACACGGACACAACCATCCCGAACGCGTGGACAGACCTTTAACCTGTGACAATGGCGGAGAGCTTGCTCCCAACCTGCCTCTGCCTGAGTGGCAGACAAAGAGGCAAATAAGGCATGCCCTTGCTTGGCAAACAGCTTTGTAGCATTCTATGATTACATTAATTCCCAATAGCCCTGGAACAATGTGTTGCTGTGATGTATAGGGAGTGATCTTCACAGCAAAACAACACGACCTGGAATCTTTTTACCTAGCACTTGGATGTCCAACTCTAGATATCCTACATAGGGGATGTCTAAACCATTTGCTGCCTCAAAGCCAACCACCCACATGATTTAAGTATTGGGGCAACCCAGTGCTGGAACACTTCTTTGAAGAGTTACTCAGTAATGGTAGTAACTATAGAACCTGTAGGCCATAAGGTGAACTAGGGAAAAGTGGCTAGAAAATGATTTTCGTTCCCAAACCTGGGCACTACTCTTTAAATGAATTTTTGCATAGACAAAACCTTTACCGACTTTATGTTAAAAGTTCGCCGCAAAATACCCTGCAGTTTTTTGTCACAATCCATAAAATGTATATAATTGTGAATTTGAAGAAATGAAAATCTTATGCTGCTGGTTGTGTTTGTAACTTTCTTTATATTCATTTTATCAACACAAAATATCTCTCAAACTGACATTTATACATGTACCTAAACATTTGAGACAGGTTTTGGTGCATTATATACTCAAGTGTGAATGTACACCATGAAATTTGGCACATTTGTAAAAAAATATGCTTCAACTTCACGGATTGGCACCAAGCAAAATTAAACATAAACATTAGAAATTTTGCAAAACAGTGATACATACAACATTTTCAGTAGGTACTGTGTAATCACAGAAAGATAAAAATATAAGCGCACTGTGGCCCAAGTTGGCTGACATGACTCAAAATGCTACCCTGTCCCCCTAATTTTGAATGCTGCAAAAATAATTGACAATTCTACAATAGATTCTTTACAGCTCAAAATCAACTTAAATTGTAACACAGCGCATATTTACTCATCGGTATCATCCCTATCACTATCAGAGCCATCATCCCATGAAGGTCTTTCCTCTGTTTCCTGTGAAACATTTGCACAATTTTGGCAACGACATAAATCAGTACCCTAACCCATAACCCTAACCCTAACCCATACAAGAACATCTTACAGTCTCACATTTGCTATGCTTGCAACTGCAGTGGACTGCCTGCAGCACACTTTCAGGGTCTGGATTTCTAGTCATCCAGGTCACTGTTAACTCACCATCCTCGAGGTGCCATCCATTGCCAACGGGTGAAGGGGCACACATTATACCTTTCAGAGAATGTCTCATTATGGCTGCTTGGTAGTTTTCCCTTTTGCAGTGTTGGTAAAGGGCGTCACTTGTCGGGGGCATGGATAGTTCTGGCAAAAAGACGAAGCAATGGAGAATGCTTTGTATCTTGCATCGTTCACATTTTTGGCAGATGACTGGCCATACAGGTGGCACACATATGTGCAAAGTTGCTCAAAGGTAGACTTGTCTAATTTAAAACTACTACCCAGATTTGTCAATGCAGTCAGATATTCCTCTTTCTCACAAGCACAGAAAATGCCTTTCTTTTTGCCTTTGCCATAAAAGGCACTTGTAGAGTCACAACCTGAGAAGGTATGGATCCCAATAAGTGCCAAACAGACACTTGTGCCAAGAGCTGACGACACCATAGCTAAGTCAATGAGCCGTATTTTGTTGCAAAAACCCCGTGAAAAAATACAACCTACATGGTAAATCTGGCTGCAGACTTAAAGCAATCACTGCCACATCAGTATCAGGGCTCTTGATGACTATAGTTTGATGTTCCTGTGCAGCATGTTGTGCATGTACAAACACCCTGGTGTCACATTTCTCATGATCACATGTCAGATCTTCAACAGCACTGAGAGTTTGTAAACCCTCCATTAGAGTCACGCAGTGACACAGGTCTCCATGTGCTATGTACAAGCTTAAGTCCTTACCCACAGTGGTAAGATCAGCCTCTCGCCACACAACATAGAGGAATTCTGCCAGTGCTTCTTTGTTTGTTCCATCTGATAGAAACTTTTTCCATTGTGTTGGTGTCTTCTGATCCCGTCCATAAATTTTCACCAGTTGTGTACCACCACCAGCTCTACGTGACCGTTTTTACTACTCATATTCGGATACTGGTCAATCACAAAGTCTATCCGTGTACAGTTGTGTTTTAGAGCAAGCTTGACTATGTACTGCAGTATGGTCTCTGCAAACTCTCCAAAGGTACTTGGTATGGACCGAATGGCTTGAATGACTGCCATGCCATCAAAGAGAATAGCTCCATCTGTCGGAACTTTGTCAACTAAACAGTCTCCACCTTTGGTTTCCAATAAATCCAAAAGAGAGGATTTGTTTGTTTTAGCAAGTGAACCATCAGCACTGGCTAAAGGATCTGTCACAGTTCCCAAGGAGTAAGACAGAATTTCCCGCAGGTCTATCTTTCTACTTTGACCTATGACGAGTAATCTGGAGAAAAGTTTCTTGTCGGCACGTAGAATCACTTCCTTGCCTGCTGCACATTTCTTCTTTGTTTTTGCTTGGTCACTAAAGGTCTTCAGTTTTTGTGTTTTGATGGGAGCAAATATGTCAACTGATGGTGATAACAGTCTTTGGTCCATAAGCTCTTTGACAGCATTGTCCCCCTTTTCCGGAGCTGTGAGCAAATCCCTCATGATTTCTTCAGCTGCCACTGTCCCAGAGCTAAGACACACAATGCCATCTTGGTGTGTGTCAAAAGGATTCAGCATGGAATCTAGGGTGGAAATGATTCTGGTCACAGCCTTTTCATCAGCATGAATTTGTGTGCTGTCAAGGTCTTTTCGTTTCCTTATTTCAGGAGATTTACCTGCCATTGCCTCACGTTGTCTTGCTATGGCAGCCCTTTCATGTTGCGACAATATCCAGCGATATACTGCAGATCAATTCTGTGTTAACCCTGTCCAACCACCCTTTGTCTTGGAATCTCTGTTGCATGTTTGCTCAATGGCCTTGTCACAAGCAATTGAGGCAAATCCATTGACACTTTGACATTGGACAGTCCACTGGCCTTTAACACTGAGCTCACTGTGGCAAGAAGGATGTGTGAGGGGCAAATTGACCATTTCCAGCCAGTATGAAGGTAAATACCTAGCATAATTTACACCATTGTATGCAAAAAACCATGCCATCATCAAGCGCACTGTTGACAGGTGAAGCTGCCAGTCCGATTCTCGTGTTGCTCTCACAAATAGGAGGAGTATCTGTACCATGTTGATGTATGAACTCCAGAAGGCAAACGTTGGGTTTTCTGCACTTCTTCTTTTAATTCATATTTTGAACACATTTTGTCAAATTTCTCATTTGCCCACAAAACATCCATTGTTATGTCCAGGAATGCACATTTGATCTCATTGATGACATCCACACACTCATCTCTCTCCTCTGGTGTTAGAGAGTCTAAGAAAGTGAGAAGTCTGACTCTCATACAGCAGTTTGTGTGCCCTCATGCTGCGGTTGTAATGATGACCATTGATCACTCCATTGATGGATCCTCAAACTTCAGACTCAATGAGTATGTCTTGCAGTCCTGCATCGCCAAACCTTTTTCCTAGAATGCTCAGGTAGGACATGCATGTGTGAAATTCACCTAGTCTAATGACTATACACTGAATAAAGTCATCATCTTTCCAGTGGATCCAGCATCTCTAATTTTAATGCCGCATGTAAAGTGCCCTTGTGTCCTCTGCAGTATTGATGGAGGCCATTGAGGTTGGTCTTTGTGGACCAGCTTTTGCACTAGCCCTGTTTTCACAATCACAGTCACTTTGGCTAGTTACGTCAGTTGGCTCTGTTGTTTCTGTAACTGATGGATGAGGTAGCCTGTCTATCAGCTTGTCTGCAGACAATGTCTCAACAAAAACCATCTCACTGATGTTACGCTTCTTGGGGGAGTGAAACACCAGCTGGGGGAAATCACGGGCCAACCTCCTCTTCAATTTATCCTGCCTGAATCAAAAAGATAGAGTGTAAGATGATCACAATGGTATAAATAAAGATATATGCACAGTGCTTTTGTTGTTTTGTGTTGTTTGTGTTTTAAGGGGAGTTGTGCTTACCGCAGGTTCTACATCTCTGTCCCTCTCCTCACTTTGCATGCCACTGCCGCCGACAGACAACACCACCACTATCATCAGCCACGGGAGCTGATGGAGGACCTGCTACTGCCAAAAACATGTATTTTTGCTTTTTTCTTTTATTTGAGCCGCTTGGGTAACTTTGTTTCATTTTCGCGTTTAGACCATTTACATAAAAGAAAGGTTTAGACTCGTCTTGCTCCGTCTCTGTGTACTTCCCAGTTCTCCTGTCACCGTGTGTTTATCTTTCATGCCCGCACCATTACGGACTAGTCCATTTCATTGTTAAAGTAGGGGGTGCAAGCATGGCGCCTGCAGCTGCAGGGGGCGCCGGTTTGCCAATTCCCCACACAGTGAAATGGTAGATAGGCTAACAGAAAACCACTTCGCGGCGCAGAGGATTATTATTATTTTTTTTAAGTTCTCTTGCCGCCCACCATGTGACATGAAAAAATGCTACCCCGGTTCGCCCATAACAAAAACCACCACTGTTACTACCCGATGGCACAGAGTGGCCTTGATCTTGAGCTTCAGGACTGTGTGGCCCGTTTCTCGGCCGCATCCAAGTGCTTTTTGTCAATGAAACACCTGTAGCAAGTGGAGTGAAACCCAGCGTCTTCGGGAATATTGTCAAACTTGATTTCTAGACAATGTTTGTATGTTTCTGCTATTCTCTGATTCTCACCTTGCAAGCCAAGCCACCGTTTGACGCAGTTTCTGAATGTATCCCACTGTGTAAGTGTAAAATCCTTTGTTTTCAACACAAGGGTTAAGAGACTCTTTAACTCCCTCCGCAAAGATACATCATGCACATGTTCAACAAACTGATCTCTAACCAGGTTGTCCGTGTCTGTCAACCTATCAGGGTAAGCACGCTGAACATCCTCAATGAATTTTCCCCAGAGTGAAACGAGGCTAATAGCAATTTCAACCAGTACAAGTGCATGTGTCACTTGAAGTGCCTCCCCTCCCTCCGTTCCTCTCCCCCCTCTGTTTTACCCTGAAAATTCACCTCAAAACGCATCTAAAATGCAAACACAACATTTTTGTTAAACTTTTATGGTGAATAAAGATAGATAACAACGTTGAACACTACTCAAACAGTAATTTATTTTTTTCATTTAGGCGATTCATTTTTCATAGTGACACAGGAGGTACTGGATCCAATAAAAAAGGTTCCGGATCCAAGTGAGGAGGTGCCTGAACATGTTGAAATGGACCTTTTTAACAGCAGACATTTTGACTTGTCATAGTAGGAAAAGCACAGCTTTTTCAGTGAGTCAGCATGCACACAATACCAGGGCCTCTCCTAAGTGGAATGCAGCCTGGTTTTGAATACACCTGGGCTTTTTCTACTATGACATGTCAACATGTCTGCCGTGAAAAAGGTCTATTAAGCCCTGCCCGTCAGGGAGCTTCGCACCAATACACCATCCTCACCGAAGTGCCGATACATGGGGCCTACAATAGAACGGCCAGTTACTTAAACACTCCGGTCAGGAGAATACCCAAGAGAAAAAGAGTTGCCCAACCTACATGTTCTTCAGCGTGAGGGGAAACTAACTAACCTCTTATTTCCCCTGTACCCCCCCCACCCCCACCAAACACACACACACACACACATACACACACACACCTCCGGCCAAAGGGGGATGTAAACATTGTTCTGTCATTCAATCCTGTAGATTCTTCAGTCCAAAGCAGGGACGGGGACTATGGCTGTACTGTGACACACTATCTACCAGACTGCCTTTTATCTCAGCAACCTACCACATCACTACACACTTTGCAGAAAGATAGACAGTTTACATGGGAGAAAGTTGACACAAGTTTTAGGCTGGCTTTAAAAGAGACCATGATGTAACTATCATTTTACATTAGAAGTAATATATCATTGGATTATAATTATTGATGTAATCACTGTTGCAGCTGGTAAAGGTGGGGCTAATTTCAATTGCTTTATACAGTGCTGGTTAGCTTGTGAATTTACCCCCTGAGGAACGATAAAGTCCTATCTTAACCTGTAATACATCTGGATTTATTTGGTGATTATATTTTGTTTAATTAATCCGATTCTGCAAAGTAACTGAAGATGAATGTATTGAAGTAAAAGTATAAAGTAGTCTGCTACTTTGGAAATGGAATAGACTCAGAAATACTCAAGTAAAGCACCTCAAAATTGTACTTAAGTACAGAACTTTTCACCAATGCTGGTTTGAAAAATATTGCATTTTCTGTAATATTTCTAGTCATTACTGGCTAAATATCATTCATAGAAGTGATTATTCTCTATTGTCAATGTATTAGTTCATGTATTAATTTTCAAACAATGGAACACAATGCAATGTCCCTAAAAAGGATAAAATGAGTATCTGGAGACATAACAAGATAGAGATGAGATAAAAAGAGTACTTTCATTTTTCCCTTGGTTTAGTTTTTTGCACAGTTGTTTTCACTCAGAAAAATTCAAGCGAACCAAAATGTATCACTAAAAACTACGGGAGGAAGTTCCCTCTGCTTATTGTATGATGTATCTTGACGGGGGGGGAGGGCGGGACTGTCGCAATAGCCACTGCTAATGCTTGCTCTTGAGGGAATTACTGGAATTGTTGGGGATTTGGAAATTATAGTGTGGTCTAGACCTACTCTATCTGTAAAGTGTCTCGAGATAACTCTTGTTATGATTTGATACTATAAATAAAATTTAATTGAATTGACAAGCTAGCCATCTCTCACATCTCCATGGTCAAACCAGCTCATTTCATTAAAATTATTTTCCACACTTTGCTTCGCGAGCAACGTTGCTATGTCTGCTTTTCTCGCAAAGACTTTGCTTTGCTTTTCTTGTCTGTCTCCAACAGTAGCGGTGGCTGGTTTGACTACGGAAATGCGAGTGACTTGACCGCAGTCAAGCAATTCTCCAGACAGCTGCTACTACTACTACATAGGGGGTGGGTCAAACCATCACCAATCAAAAAGAAACTCTCTGCTGAGGTCAATGATATGTCACACAAGTCTACCTTTAATGGGTCACCAGTTATGAAAGGGGCGTGGCTTAAGCATAGGGGGCAGGCCAAACCATCACCAATGAAGAAGGAAATCTCTGCTGAGTTCAATGATACCTCACACAAGACTCTACCTTAAACGGTTCAAAAGCCATAAAAGGGGGCGTGGCCTAAGTACATGGGCGTGGTTAAAGTATAGGGAGTGGCTCAGTATCACACATTATAAGTTTCATGTAAATTGGATATTTGTCATATAAGGCGGATTTCCTTTTGCCAGCGGGGGGCGCTATGACCAAAAGTGACAATGTACAACAACTTCTTCGTTCATCGATAAATAAACGCACAGTTTCCCGAAAAGTTTTTCTTTTAATAACTTTTCATCTTTAAGGTGTTGAGATGTTACACACCATATTTGAAGTCCATCGGATGAAATCTTTAGGAGGAGTTCATTAAAGTATAGCACATTGACTTTTTCGAGCTAATTGGACAATGTACACTCAAGTTACACACCATTTTTCCTGCACAAAATGGCTGCCCCGACACGGCCTATGACGAATTTTTTGTCTTTTATAACTTTTCATCTTTAACGTCTTAAGATGGTACAGACCAAATTTGAAGTTGATCGGATGAAATCTCTAGGAGGAGTTCGTTAAAGTACGATTTGGACATGGCCAAAATCACACTATTTTCAAACTTTCAATTCAAAATGGTGGACTTCCTGTTGTGTTTAGGGTATGGCTCCAGTGAGCATTTTTGTACGTCGTGACATTCTACATAGGTTTACCAAGTTTTGTTAGTCTACGTTAAACGTACTGCAGGGGCTCAATTTTTTTAACTTTGTAGGGGGCGCTAGCGAGCCATTTTTGTGCGCCTATTCCCGAAACCCTTAAAATACGTAGATTTTCACCCAGATTGATGCGACCGCCAATTTTGGTGAGTTTTTGAGAATGTTAAGCCCCTCAAAACGGCGATTCGTTTGCCTGGAAAATAATTCCTTAAGTTTCAATAGGTCCTTCGGGCCCTAAAAATATAAAAACATAATTCAAACCAATGTGCGTATTGGCAATGCATGGCTCAAGAAGCTGACAAATAGCCTATACATAATTCCCTCCGCTAAAAATCTTTCACAACAATACCCATCAGGGAATGTTAACGGGGTTGTCGGTCTCTAAATGTACTTGTATGAGCGCATCTCTCTCTCTCTCTCTCTCTCTCTGCACACCGAGCTCTACCAGATTTTCTAATAACGGTGACGCTGTTATCAATTGGGTATTGATTGCTTAGTAGGCGGTGCTTTTACACCGGTTGATTTCTAATCTTGAACATAACCTAGTCCCGAGCAGGTTAGGTGTTCAGCATAAGTTACCACAGCGATTTAACCCTCTGCCCAAACAAACCACTTGGGGCAAAGCGTGATTTATGGTTGTGCGGAGGCTTCGCGCACAGCTTTATACTTGCGTGTTGGTGTGTGCGTCAAGCCGGCATGTGTGTGTGTGGGGAGTGTGTGGTAGAGCGAGGGAGAAGTGAGTGAATGATGGTGATTAGCCTCGGAGTGAGTAGCAAGGCATAGTGAGAGAAACAAAGTGTCTCCCCTGTGCTTTCTGACCACGGTGGGAGAGCTATAGCAGGAAAAGTTAACCCTCTCCTTGATTTCATGTTGTTTATGGAAAGGGAGAACCAGGAAATAAGTCGGGGGAAATGCAATGCTGCCAAGACACGTCGTGCATCGCCGCGACGTGATTTGGAGAGGTGCACGTCAGGCTATGGCGTAGGGTCCGGTGTAGGTCCGTGTCCGTGTCTCCACGTAACTATGTACGTAGCAACGGCGTAGATTTTAAGTATAAGATTTAAATATAAATCATGCTTAAACCCTCCAGGGTTTGATTCAACCAAACTTAAAGGAAAACTTCACCGATTAGCATTAAGCTTTGTATCAGTAGAAACCTGGTAGTATTTTTGAATGACCATGCTTCCCTCCCTCATGTCCCTCTGAGAGGGGAGATCTCTGTATTGTGGGTCTGGAAAAAAGCCTCAGATGACGCAAAATGACGATTTTTGCGTCATCTGAGGTTTTTTTGCCCAGAGGCAAAAGACTACAGCCTGTATTAGGAGCCACTTCTGCATAGCCCAAAGGGGGTTGGACTGTCGGCTTTTTCCGGAGATTGCCGAGGAAAAAACGAGTGTCAGCCATCTTGAATCCTCGCTTAGCTTCTCAGCAGGAGCAGAAACTGTTCATCCCGACGGAAATTTTAGAACAACAATTATGTGCATTCAAACTACCACACACGTGTACCACCGGGATACATTGGAACACATCGGAGAATATGCAGGACACTTTATTACAGACGCAATACTCACACACTACGCAAGCTTTGCCTGCACGGAGACCAGCGGTGGTGCTCGATTCCTGTGGCCGGTAAAGTGACCTCATCAGCGGGGAGCGTTGAACGAGTGTGCCGGTGGAAAGCTAACGCTAGCCAGCCATCTGTTCACCAATCCTGCTTGCAAGTGTCCGCTCATTAAACAAACTGGACTACATCCAACTTCAACGAAACTCCCAACGTGAGTTTAGAGACTGCTGTGCTGTGTTTTTGTTGTTGTGGAAATATTGCTGTGGACAATCCAGCCTGCTGCTCGGTCACCGGGTAAGACTACTAGTGGAGGTGGGCTGTGTTACCCCGGACTGCCTGTTGCAGAAATGGGGTGATTTGTATCCAACTAACTGCTAACTGCTGGTGGAGTTTGTGACTGTAAAATGCTGACAATTCTAGCTACATCCCACACAAATGTACGGCTGTGTTTATACTCGATGTTTATACCACAGCCCACCAAGAGCTAATGCTAGTAGCTATGTGTTAGCCTTCTTTTATTACATGGCTTGCTTGAATTCTAATGTAGAATGCGGTCTGTTATTTCTTGATAACAGACCGTTGCTAAGGATAACACACCGTTGCCATGCATAGCAGGGCATTGCCATGGACACAGTTCTGTTCACTCTGGAGCTATCAATCCGGATAATGTATCAGCTGCGGCCAAAAAAAAGCATGTTTTAAATGTGTAACACCACTTGAGCCACGGTGAAACGTTTTTTCGTGTACAGTACAGGCCAAAAGTTTGGACACACCTTCTCATTCAATGTGTTTCTTTGTTTTCATGACTATTTACATTGTAGATTCTCACTGAAGGCATCAAAACTATGAATGAACACATATGGAATTATGTACTTAACAAAAAAGTGTGAAATAACTGAAAACATGTCTTATATTTTAGATTCCTCAAAGTAGCCACCCTTTGCTTTTTTTGATAACTCTGCAAACCCTTGGTGTTCTCTCAATGAGCTTCATGAGGTAGTCACCTGAAATGATTTTCACTTCACAGGTGTGCCATGTCAGGCTTAATTAGTGGAATTTTTTCCCTTTATTAATAAAAAAGCAACAGGTGACGAGCGCCCGGGATTCGTTCTGTTTCATTTCTGTGGAAACCTATGGACAGAAACAAACAGACTGAACACACCGTAAAAAGGCTGACGTCTGGGCAGAGATAAGTAGTGTGTTTACTAATGAGCAAAGGGTTCGCTACCATTGTTGCCATTAATGTGATCTGATTTAATCATGTACTGGTCCATATGTGATTATTAATCTGTCTGTGAATGTATAAACGATCAATTATACCGTTGATTTATGTCGTGTTAAAGTAGCTGGGTTAAAACCGTAATTGCTATCTGCTACTCACTCCTTTCAGGAGTTTTAATTACTGTCTGCGATAGAATCGCGAAAATCAGCTGCTAGCTACTGGAGTGACGTTTTCCTCAGCAAAACCAGAAGTCTCAGGCTGTCCTAACTACACGTTAGCCCAGACCTGAGAAGCTGAGGGGAACTGGGTCATTATCGATAACTGAGATCAGAGTGTGTCTTTTCTTCCCTTCCTTTATTCTGTTCCTTTTACTAACACACACACACACACACACACGGACACAAGCTAGCATTAGCTCCCAAGCTAATGCTGCTAGCCTCACACATGGAGTCGGCATCACCTTGTACAGAGCTAACACATGACCTAGCATACTAGGCTAAGCGTGCGCGTTACCTAGCAACCCCCTCGGCTTCTTCAGCCCCTCCCGTGCACGCAGCACCACTACCGCCCTCTTGAGGCTAAATAGTTTTGTGCAGCTCACAGGAGTAGCCAGTTTGGTTTTTGTGTTAGGACCATAGACTGTGATTAGGACTACATTTTGACACCGCCCTCCTCTTCCCTCACACACACACACACACACACACACACAACAAACACACAAACAACACACACACACACACACACACACACACACACACCCACAGACGTGTCCATGACACATGCTGCTTTGTTTTTGCTTTGTTTTTGGTTGTGATATTGTAAAAAGGGTATATGAGTTTATTATTGAAGGAGTATTGTTTAGCTACTGATAATTGTGAAGTTAATAAATCTTATTATGCTTAATTAGCAGTTGCTTGTGATTATTTGTGTACTTGTTGTAACAATTGCTGGTCCATCAGGTCCGTTGCTTGGATTCACCCCTTCCTTTATTTCCTTTTTAAAGGATTACCACAGAAATGAGACTGTTCCACAGTTTGATTATTGGTCCCTGACTAGCAGGGTGGTGCCCCGTTTTGATTGTTTGTCGATTTGATAAAGTTATTAATAACCATATTCATAACTTTATTAATGTTGATAAAACATCTTTGATAATTTGCCAATGATCAAATCTGTACCCTACGAGAATCCTACAGGGCTCTATGACTTTGAGTCAATTTTGGCCGGAAAATGTCCTCAGAATTGGAGTCTTATGAATCATGAAAAGTTTCGAGCCAATTGGACAATGTACACTCAAGTGTACTTCCTGTTTCGATGGCGAATGCACAAAATAGCCGCCCTGTCACGGCCATGCCCTATGACGAAAAGTTTTTCTTTTAATAACTTTTCATTTTTAACGTCTTACGATGGCACAGACCAAATTTGAAGATGATCGGATGAAATGTCTAGGAGGAATTTGTTAAAGTATGACATGTGGAAATGGCCAAAATCGCACTAATTTTGAACTTTCTATTCAAAATGGCAGACTTCCTGTTGGGTTTAGGGTATGGTTCCAATGACGTTTTATGTACGTCTTGACATGGTACATATGTGTACCAAGTTTTGTTAGTCTATGTTAAACGTACTGGAGGGGCTCCATTTATTTATGTTGTAGGGGGCACTAGCGAGGCATTTTTGTGCGGCAACTCAAAAAGGCGATTCATTTGCCAGAAAAATAATAATTAAAGCTGCAAGGGCCCTCGTCCCTTGCCCCGGGGGTTACTGGCAGACGCAATATCACATGTAGACCACACAGGAGACCAAGTAGACCAAGTCGGAATAATCGGAGTAAATCAGAATAACTTTTGCCAAGATACAAGTGTTCCTGTTTCGACACCCACCTACAGGAACTTGGTCCTCCATAGCACACTGTTTTAGCTATCAAAAATCTTTTGATAACTTTTTGTCATGAGGGTCCTCCAAGTCTATATCCAAGTTTTCGTGCAGATCGGACTCATGGCCCAGGAGGAGTTAGACAAAGTAGGTTTCCCATATATCGCAATGTGGCTAATTAATAAAAGAAATTCTAACAGCGCCATCTAATGGCCGATTCACTCTAAATTTGGCATGGATGCTCAAGACCCTATGCGCAACATCTGTGTTATGTTTGGTGGCAATCGGAATAAATCTTGGTAAGATACGCAACTTCCTGTTTCAACCAAGGTTATTATAGTTTTGCATTTTTCATTAGTTAGGGCCCGAGCACGAAAGTGCAAGGCCCCAACGGTGCCTTGCACTGAAAGTGCGAAGGAACCTATTGTTTTTCGTCAGATTATTTTTCCGAGTCCATCGTCGCATTTTTGAGGGCACGAAAACTCACAACAATTTGCAAACATGTCACAACTGGTGAAAATTGCAAAGATTCAAAATAATTACACATATGCACCACTAGGTGGCGCTATTGCAGAAAAACCCACGTTTGGCCCTATAACAAGCCGTACATCGCACATTCAAAAACCATATATCTTCGCATTCCCTGGATCCAGCTGAATCTCCTGATATAGGCCACGCCCATTTCCGCCTAGACTTTTATGCGTGAAAAATGGCGATTTATTGAAAACCTACTTTGCCGAACTCCTCCTAGACCGTGCGACCGATCTGCATGAAACTTGGCAGGTAGCATCTCTAGACGGACCTGACAAAAAGTTATCCAAAGAATTTTTTATAGGATAAAAATTGCACATATTACGTACAAACAAATGTGTGTAGCTAAGTATGAAAACACCAACTTTGCCATATCTCAACCAAAATAATTGCTATTAACGCAAAACTTAAGATTCTTGTTTGCCATGACCCTCTGGAGGTGCCCCACACATTTTACGAACATTGCCCACTAGGGGGCACTACAAGTACATAAAGTTTATACCTCGTGAACTGCTCATCCGATTTGCTTTACCCAAAATTTGGTACCCGCAAGGGCCACTCATGAGGCCACCCCTATAGTAAGGTACGGACTGGTCAAAGTGGGCGTGGCCTATGTGACCCTAATTGGTTTTAGCCCTTGGGCACATTTTTGACGGCGAAGGAACCTATTGTTTTTCATCAGATTATTATTTTTCCGAGTCTTTTGTCGCATTTTTGAGGGCGTTAGCATGCACGAAAACTCACAAAAATTTGTACACCTGTCACAACTGGTGAAAATTGCAAAGTTCTGTAGTGCTTGGCCTCGGTTGTTGCCAGGGGGCTCCATAGCGCCCCCTAACGTGCGCCTTAATTCCGAAAAAAGTAAGAAGTTAATATACCAACTTTTGAGGGAACATAGGTCTCATCTTGAACTCCATGGAGCTATTTTTAGAAAAAATTACAAAATTCAAAAATTTCCAAAATCTTGGTTTTCGTGCAAAAATCTTCATTATACGAACACTTGTTTGAGGACTTTAGGATGCACGAAAACTCTCGAAATTTTACAGCCATGTGCAGAATATTAAACTCTTTCATCAACATTTAGGCCTGGGAGTGGTATGGTTGCTCTATAGCGCCCCCTAATTGATTTTAGCCCTTGGGCATATTTTTGACGGCCTCAATATATACGAAAACTCACAAAAATTGGCGCCCACATAAACACCTGGGGGCTTTGCGAGATTGTGTAGCGATTTGGCCCATACCTGTAAGCGGGCTCCATAGCGCCCCCTAATGCGTAGAAGGCCTTAACTTGGACATAGTTGCTCCGATCTTCACCAGATTTAATACCCATATTGCTCTAATCATTGCAGACATATTTCCCATTTACATGCATTAGCTCCGCCCAACCGGAAGGCGGACATTTTTAATTATGCATTTTTCAGGTGTTTTACATTCTTTCGAACTCGTCCTAGGCCGTGACTTCAATCTTCTTGAATCTTTGCAGGAAGTATCTGTTGACCCTCATAATGAAAAGTTATCCAGAGAATTTTGATAGTTGAAAAAATGCGGAAGTTATAGCAACTTACTGTCTAAACAGGAAGTTGCGTTATCTTGACAACAATTACTCCGATTGCCCCGAAATTTGACAAGGATGTTCCTCCTGGCCGGTTTAGCAACTGTGCCAACATTGGCTGCAATCGGCCATTAGATGGTGCTGTTTTAATTGTTTTTATTTAATCATCAAAATATTGACATATGAGAAGCCTACTTTGTCTAACTACTCCTGGGACGTGAGTCCGATCGGCACGAAAACTTGCATATACACTCAGAGGACCCTCGTGACAAAAAGTTATCAAAAGAATATTGATAGCTAAAACAATGCGCAAGTTATGGAGGACCAACTTCCTGTAGGTGGGAGTGGAAACAGGAATGGTTATATCTTGCCAACGGCTATTCCAATGGACACAAAACTTAAGAAAGTTGTTCCTCATGTGCCAATGAGGCTGATTGCCAAATATGTCGTCAATTGGCCTTTAGATGGCGCTGTTTTAATTTTTTTTAATTAATTAGCTAATTTGCTTTGAGCGAAACCTACTTTTTTTAACTCCCCCTAGAGCGTGAGTCCCATCTGCACAAAAATGCGCACGTAGACTCGGTGGACCCTCATGACAAAAATATATCAAAAGAATTTTGATAGCTAACACAATGCGCAAATTACAGAGGACCAACTTCCTGTTGGGGGCTGTCGAAACAGGAAGTTGCGTATCTTAACAAGATTTATTCCCGATTGACACCAAATATGACAAAGTTGTTCCGTATAGGGGTTTGAGCATCCACGCCAAATTGATAGTGCATCGGCCATTAGATGGGGCTGTTAGAATTTTTTTTATGAATTATTCACATCGCGATATATGGGAAACATACTTTGTCTAACTCCTCCTGGGCCGTGGGTCCAATCTGCACGAAAACTTGGATATAGACTCGGTTGACCCTCGTGACTAAAAGTTATCAAAAGAATTTTGATAGCTAACACAATGCGCAAGTTATGGAGGAACAACTTCCTGTAGGTGGTTGTGCATTTGCCAGTACCCCCCGGGGCAAGAAGCGAGGGCCCGTCATCGCTGCTTGCAGCTTTAATTTTAGTTTAGTTTTTATTAGTTTAGTCTTAGTTTTAGTCTTTTTTTGTAATATGGGTTATTTGTCGGGGGCAAGATTCAAAAAGGTCAGAAAAAGTATTGTGTAGTAATAACTCAACAAAAACATAATACAATTTTAGAAATATGTATTCACAATGTATTCAACAATAACACCAGTACATAAAATGTACATATGATGATGAGCACAAATATGTAAACAGTCTACACAAGACACAGCAGTAAGTGCAAAATGTGTTAGTAACATGTGCCAGGAAAAAGCCTAAATAGCCAACAGACTAAAGAAGACATACATCAACAGGTGTTTTGAACTTTGGTTCGAGTAAAGAGGTAAACTTTTTGATGTCAATCGACTCACACAGTTGTGTAGTTAGACATCCCAGTATCAATCCACATATTAACCCATGCTTCCTCACGCTTTTAGTGTTCATGCGTATTTACTAACCAGCAGCTATCGGGTCGCCGGTGAAAGCCCGCCTGTAGTGTTCTCTATCCTGCTGTTGTCTATGTCATGCTGCCTGGCCCCATACATCCATGCCCTGTTTCGGGGGAAGGGGGCTTTGCGTTCTCCTTGCCCTGTCACTGCTTGTTAAGGTAAGCTAGGTTAGCCTCTCTTCTCAAATGTACTGTCAAATATGTGGGATTTTTCCCTTAAGTTCCACTTATTTTACCACCTTCCACTGCGAGGCACTTGCTTTTATCTGACACAGTCATAATCAAATAGGACTCTGCCGCTTTCTTCTGCCTTTCGGTACCGCTATGATGCCTGGCTAACAGCGCCATCTAATGGCCGATTCACTCTAAATTTGGCATGGATGGTCAAGCCCCTATGTGGAACATCTGTGTCATGTTTGGTGGCAATCAGAATAAATCTTGGTAAGATACGCAACTTCCTGTTTCGACAGCCCCCTACAGGAAGTTGGTCCTCTGTAACTTGCGCATTGTGTTAGCTATCAAAATTCTTTTGATATCTTTTTTTCATGAGTGTCCACCGAGTCTACGTGTAAAGTTTTGTGCAGATGGGACTCACGCTCTAGGAGGAGTTAAAAAGCGAATTTGCTGAGTATTTATTTACATTTGCAAATGCAGAGAAAACAGTTTTACAAGTACCACGGCACATCTGAAAGGGTCTTCTAACCTAAAGTCTAAACATCCACACATCATATAGTGAAAACCTCTGTTAAGCCACCCCTCTAAATGCATCTTCTAGCATGGCCAAAGTTGATCACCTTCCCCTCTGCTCCTGTTCTTTTCATTAGCCTAAACAACAGTTTATCTCAGGAGACAGAAACCTACGTAGTTCTCACTGTCGAAAACAGTCATCGGCCTTCTCCACTTCTATCTAAGCAAAAGACAACAATGTGAGAAGGTTCAGGCTAGTAAAACTAAATAACTCTACTAGGCTGAAAGTTCACGGTTGCCAACTATTTCACTTGGAGCCTTTTGAATTTACAAATGAAGAAGCTAAATCTTGTGGCGTTATAAAACAATCATTAAACGAAATGGTTAAAATAAAATTTGCCACCACAGTTGGTCCTCCATAACTTGTGCATTGTTTTAGCTATCAAAATTCTTTTGATAACGTTTTGTCACGAGGGTCTTCAGAGTGTATATGCAAGTTTTCGTGCCAATCGGACTCATGTCCCAGATAGTCCCAGTCCCAGTAGTTAGACAGAGTATGTTTCTACTGTTTTCAATATTTTGCTGATTAATTAAAAAAAAATAAAACAGCGCCATCTAATGGCCGATTGCCGCCACGTTTGGCACAGATGCTAAACCGGCCATGAGGAACAAACATGTCAAGTTTCGGGGCAATCGGAATGATTGTTGCCAAGATAACGCAACTTGCTGTAACTTGCGCAGTTTTTCAACTATCAAAATTCTTTGGATAACTTTTCGTCATGAGGATAAACAGATACTACCTGCAAAGATTCAAGAAGATTGAAATCACGGCCTAGGACGAGTTCGAAAGAATGTAAATCACATGAAAAATGAATAAATAAAAAATGTCCGCCTTCCGGTTGGGCGGAGCTAATAAAGGTAAATGGGAACTATGTCCGCAATGATTACAGCAATATGTGTATTAAATCTGGTGAAGATCGGAGCAACTATGTCCAAGTTAAGGCCGTCCACTCATTAGGGGGGCGCTATGGAGCCCGCTTACAGGTATGGGCCAAATCGCTGTACAGTCTCGCAAAGCTCCCAGGTGTTTATGTTGGCGCCAATTTTTGTGAGTTTTCGTATACAGTACAGGCCAAAAGTTTGGACACACCTTCTCATTCAATGCGTTTCCTTTATTTAAATGACTATTTACATTGTAGATTCTCACTGAAGGCATCAAAACTATGAATGAACACATGTGGAATTATGTACTTAACAAAAAAGTGTGAAATAACTGAAAACATGTCTTATATTCTAGTTTCTTCAAAGTAGCCACCCTTTGCTCTGATTCCTGCTTTGCACACTCTTGGCATTCTCATGATGAGCTTCAAGAGGTAGTCACCTGAAATGATTTTCCAACAGTCTTGAAGGAGTTCCCAGAGATGCTTAGCACTTGTTGGCCCTTTTGCCTTGCCTTGCCACTCTGCGGTCCAGCTCACCCCAAACCATCTCGATTGGGTTCAGGTCCAGGGACTGTGGAGGCCAGGTCATCTGGCGCAGCTCTCCATCACTCTCCTTCTTGGTCAAATAGCCGTTACACAGCCTGAAGGTGTGTTTGGGGTCATTGTCCTGTTGAAAAATAAATTATGGTCCAACTAAACGCAAACCAGATGGGATGGCATGTCACTGCAAGATGCTGTGGTAGCCATGCTGGTTCAGTATGCCTTCAATTTTGAATAAATCCCCAACAGTGTCACCAGCAAAGCACCCCCACACCATCACACCTCCTCCTCCATGCTTCACGGTGGGAACCAGACATGTAGAATCCATCCGTTCACCTTTTCTCCGTCGCACAAAGACACTGCGGTTGGAACCAAAGATCTCAAATTTGGACTCATCAGACCAAAGCACAGATTTCCACTGGTCTAATGTCCATTCCTTGTGTTTCTTGGCCCAAACAAATCTCTTGTGCTTGTTGCCTCTCCTTAGCAGTGGTTTCCTAGCAGCTACTTGACCATGAAGCCCTGATTTGCGCAGTCTCCTCTTAACAGTTGTTCTATAGATGTGTCTGTTGCTAGAACTCTGTGTGGCATTCATCTGGTCTCTAATTTGAGCTGCTGTTAACTTGCGATTTCTGAGGCTGGTGACTCAGATTAACTTATCCTCAGCAGCAGAGGTGACTCTTGGTCTTCCTTTCCTGGGACGGTCCTCATGTGAGCCAGTTTCGTTGTAGCGCTTGATGGTTTTTGCGACTGCACTTGAGGACACATTCAAAGTTTTCGCAATTTTCTGGACTGACTGACCTTCATTTGTTAAAGTAAGGATGGCCACTCGTTTCTCTTTACTTAGCTGATTGGTTCTTGCCATAATATGAATTCTAACAGCTGTCCAATAGGGCTGTCGGCTGTGTATCAACCTGATGGTCCCAACCCCATTAATAAGGGAAATAATTCCACTAATTAACCCTGACAAGGCACACCTGTGAAGTGAAAACCATTTCAGGTGACTACCTCATGAAGCTCATTGAGAGAACACCAAGGGTTTGCAGCGCTATCAAAAAAGCAAAAGGTGGCTACTTTGAGGAATCTAAAATATAAGACATGTTTTCAGTTATTTCACACTTTTTTGTTAAGTACATAATTCCATATGTGTTCATTCATAGTTTTGATGCCTTCAGTGAGAATCTACAATGTAAATAGTCATGAAAATAAAGAAAACACATTGAATGAGAAGGTGTGTCCAAACTTTTGGCCTGTACTGTATATTGAGGCCGTTAAAAATTAATAAAACCAATTAGGGTCTTATAGGCCAGACCCACTTCAACCAATCAGTACCTTACTGTAGGGTTGGCCGCCGGATTGGCCCTAGATGGTACCCTCCAAATTTTGTAAAAATCTGATGAGCCGTTCATGAGATATACATTTTTTGTACTTGTACTGCCCCCTAGTGGCCAATGTTCATAAAATGTGTGGGGGACCTCTAGAGGGTCATGGCAAACAAGAATCTAAAGTTTCGCATTGATAGTCTTAATTTTGGTCCAGATATGGCAAAGTTGGTGTTTTTATAGTTAGATACAAAAATTTGTTTGTGTGTAATTTGCACAATTTTAATGCTATAAAAATTCTTTTGATAACCTTTTTTCAGGTCGGTCAGGAGATGCTGCTTGCCAAGATTCGTGCAGATCGGTCGCACGGTCTAGGAGGAGTTCGACAAAGTATGTTTTCGATAAATCAAGATTTTTCAGGCATAAAAGTCTAGTCGGAAATGGGCGTGGCATATATCCAGAGATTCAGTTGAATCCATGGAATACGAAGATATATGTTTTTTGAATATGCGATGTATGGTTTGGGAGTAATAGGGTTAAACACATTTCTTTTCCTGCTGTAGCGCCACCTATTGGTGGATATGTGTACGTTTTTGAATCTATGTAGTTTTTGCCAGGTCTGACGTGCAAATTTTTGTGAGTTTTACAGCATGCAAGTAGATCAAAATCAAGTGGTTCTTGCATTCTTCACAAATTGCTTAAAAATTCAAAATGAGAAGAAAGTCTTTCAGTCTTTTGTTGCTTACAGTAAGTGCTCAGCTTGGGTTTCAGTATGTACGCACCAGAGGTTTTGTGGTAAATGTTGCTCCTTTTTAAGAATCTATGCAAGCACCTTGGACTTGAAATTAGGACTCTAGTCAGTTCAATCATCCTTCAGATTCCTCATGTAGTAAAGAACTTTACCAGAGGCTTTGTGATCACCAGGCTATGCAGGGGATGGCTTCTGGAAACCCTCCTCACTGCTCCTCGCTGAAAGTAGAGCCCTGGAAAGTTCCCCTGATCAATTTCTGAGCCTCGCAAGGAATTATGGAATAAAGACAAGGATTTACTTTTAGGCCTGTTTATGGAACGATTGTCAAAGCCCAAAGACAGACATGCATTAGAACTAGTTAAGTATTTAAACTTCTTTTCGGAAAGAGTTACCATTCTTGTGTTTTGGGAGATCAGGATTTGTTGAATCGACTTCACTACACAGTTTTCAAACCTGATCTGGACAACATACATAATGATGGTGGCTCCTTCCTGTTGCTGTGTTACTTTTTTACAATCAAAATCTGCTTTGAAATCTGTCTTTCCACAGAGGTCTTTCCAGTGTGACATATGAGGATTTTTCTGCAGCTGGTTATCAGCATTACAGTAAAATAGACATATTACTTTAACCACCAGTTTCTAAGAAAAGCTTTTGTTCCCCAACTGTGCAGTTAAAGATACCATCAGCTAGGAAAGTTAATCTACTGCCCATTAAAAACAGCGATGACAGATTCTATATCTAAGCTCCTTTTGTTTAACACGGTTCTTGAATGAATTTGCAAATTGCTCTGATCTGAAAGTACAAAGCACTCTCTCACTCCTTATAACAGACTGGGTAAGAGGCTGGACTGACGTGAATTGGTGAGAAACAGCCAGGAGTAAGTATCTCTTCCTGACATCAAAAGACTGCCATCTCACTTCTGTCAGCTTAGGCAGGGAGGGATGACAGAGGGCCGCCAGGCAGACACATATCCCTCTGCAAGCTGAGCCCACAGAGAGCTGGATGGATGTTGATGTCGAGGCCTGCACCACAGATGAAACCCTCAGTAAATATAGTGCCAAAAAGAAAGCTGAGACAATGTGCACTGTAGTCCATCCTAGCAATCGAGTTTGGGTTCCTGCAACATTTTGTTCAATTATGACCTAAAATCTTCTTTACATTAATTCAAAACAACCTTTTTTTTTCATAATGTACAATTTGACACTTTGTGCATACATGGTTACATTTCTGTTAGGGCTGTCAAAATTAATGCTTTAATAATAAGTTAACACAAATTCCTTTTAACGCCACAAATTTTTTGACTGTGAGTTTGTTGCCAGCTTGGCGACTTTCTCCCTAGATTTAGCGACTTTTCAGACCCTCTGAGCGACCTAAATACTGTCTCTCAATCAATTAAAAACTGTAATGAAGTTAATCACAGTCATGGGCTGTGATTAATCACGATTAATGGCAAATTTAAAATGAAGTGTTGAAAATAAATAAACTAGGGCTGTCAATCAATATTTAAATGTGATTAATTGTGTGATTTCCATAGTTAACTCGTAATTAAATGTATTTTACATTTTTTTAATTTTTGCAAGTTTTTAATGCTCACTTGGTATTTGAGACTTGATGTAGACTTCTGGGATTGCTCCAGTGCCACAGGAAATTCCGCTGGAAGCATGTATTTTTTGTTTCCTTCTGCTTTCTTTGTGTTGGAATTTTAAATTCGGTGGATTAATGAGGACTATGGTTAACTGCTCCTCAGATCTGAGTTTTCTGTTGCACGACTATTTTGCAGCGCCTCTGTGCAGAGTTTAGCACCGCCCATGACGATTCTGATTGGTTTTAAGAAATGCCATTAAACCAGAGCACATTTTCCTCCCATCCCCGAATATTATGTGGAGTAGCCAGACTCCAGCCAATCAGAATCGTCATGGGCAGTGCTAAACTCCGGACAGAGCCGCTGCAAAATAGTCGCGCGACAGAAAACCTGCGGCACTGCAGCAATCCCAGAAGTGGAACATCAAGGATATAGACCACTTTTCACATGACAGTTTTTCATTCCCTTCCTGTCCAGTGAAAACCATGTATCTCCAGATTCCAAAATTCTCCTCCTTCTTAAGTCTTTAAAAAGCCTGATGGATCAGCTGGAAAATTCATTGCCACAAAGCTTGTGAAAAGTTGAATTTTTAGATATACAGGATTCTCACAGGACAGTGATGCTACAAACATGATGATCTTATAGAATATGATGCATTGCTGTAGATTGAACTACAGTATCTAAACGAGTTAAAATGAGTTGTGACCTCAGCTCTTTTCTCTTGTTTACTGGAAGCAATGAGGCTCATGTAATTGGGTAGGCTTTCCCCTGCTCCATATTTTGGTACAATAACAGAATATACGCTTCCTCCTGAGTCGTGCTCTTTTATCTATCCTGTATTTTGCAACAAGTGGAGGAGCAGTGCGTTCTCATCAGGGCCTGAAAAGAGCCTTTGTTTGGCTCTGAACACCTGGACAGAGTTGATTCAGACTCTCCCTCCTTCCCTCTTTCCTTCTCTCTCTCTTTCTCTCACTCTTGTCTCTATCTGCCCATCTTTTTCACTCTGAATTGTTCTCTCCTTCTCCCCTCTCTCTCTTTTACACTCTCTCATTCTCTGTGTTTAACTGCAGCACTGTGACTGAAAGTCCAGACAAATATTAGACAGGCATGGGAAAGTGATGAGATAGCAGCACAATGTGAGAAAGATATTTATAGTCAAGGCCATTTTAGTGGTCTTACCTAGGAGATTCTCAAAATCAACACTGAGACCAGGGCAGTCAGGAGTATTCAAGTTTTTGTAATACTCTGTATTTTAGATTAAATTTGGAGGATTTATGATCAATCAGTCCCTGAAATTAGTCATTTCAACCCTATAATTACATTATTTATGTGCTACATGACTTGTTCCCACAATATAGTAACTGTTATCCTTGACTCAATCAATTTGTGTCCTAAGGATGAATAATTTGTGCCCTGAATTATTGTAATAGCTTAATTACGTCCCTCAAATTGATAACATTAACAGCTTCGCAAAGGAGGTTATGTTTTCGGCTCAGATTGTTTATTTGTTTGTTTGTCTGTCAGCAGGATTGCAGAAAAACTATTGGCCCAATTTAATGAAACCTGGTGGAAGGGTTGAGCATGGGCCAAGGTAGAACCCATTCAATTTTGAGGCAGATTTGTTTTGCATTCATGTGGTGTTGGAATAATTGGACAAATTTGTTCCTGATCATAGTTCATGGCTCACCTGATACGTTTCCTTTGCTCTATCGACATGTTGATAAACACTCTGAGAACACGTCCTCTTTGTAGCGGCCATGTTGTTTCCATTACATTACATTTCACTTGGGAAATGGGACCATCAGAGGAGCATGTGAATGCACCATTGGTCTTGGCGGAGGTCTGCACTCTCAGAGTGCCGTTCTAGTTTCATATTTGTTTTTTGTAATGGACTGAGATACACTTGGCTGCTTTAGCTGTTACTTTAGTTTTTTGTAATTCCTCCTAAATTGACACAATTTAATTTTGAACTGCTGTACTGTACTGTCTTGGTGTAGTATCACATTGCTATAAAATATTATATCATGTGTTTATATATACTAGTACAGTTCCCATTGGAACGGGCGATTGCTTGACCTGTGGTATTGTTGCTTGTAGAATTCTTCAAAACCAAACTGTACCCCAAAATTACTTACAGAAGGACCTCAAACCACTTAATATGCAACTCCACTGTATAGCCTACTACTGACTTACAGTGTAGGCTACGTCTACATCAGAGGAAGACATTGTACTGCTGTATTACCTGACAGAGAATGGGGCAGATTCAGAATGTAATCACAAAATATCACAATGACAATGTGATCAGACAGCGTCATGGACTCATGGCAGTGTGTGTGTGTGTGTGTGTGTGTGTGTGTGTGTGTGTGTGTGTGCGCGCGCGCAGAAAGAGAGAGAGAGAGAGAGAGAGAGAGAGAGAGACAGACATTGTCTCGTGTCGTATGATCGTTAACGAATGTAACATTTCAGCAGAGGTGCTCATTTCCATACAGGTTTAGTGGCTTGACGGTTAACGGTGAAGCAGGGATTTGATTCACGGGGGTATTTTGGTGACTGTAATGTTATTAGTGTTGTAAGTTAGCAGTAGACCTAATTAACCCGACCCAGGATGAGTCTGATGAAAACTGATGTGTCTGCCCGGTTCAACTCTGAGATTTTCTCGCATTGCACAGCGCTGTGAAGGAATAATCTCCAAGATTACGTTATGTTCTTCCAGCTCATAACAACTTAATACAATTGCAGGAAAAGAGTCAAAGGCTGTAACACCCCGCACACCCCCGCTGGTGTAAAGCGTTCTGCATGTGGCGTCTGCGTGTGATGTGCAGGTTACCTTCCCCCCAAACACACCCCCAAACACGGACACACATACATACATACAGATACGTCTCGCTTTATTAGTTAGATAGCCTGCCTATAAGTGGCCTGCCTATAAGTGGCCACTTCTTGTCTGTAGCTGGTTGTGCTTTGCATTTGTGGGATTCTGAAACGTCCTTAAATTCGGGAATTGTCGTTTCTTTATTCAAAGTCAAAGACAGTCCAAAGTAGTGCTACTTTGCACATTTTTGTGGGTCTGAGGTGTATTTCACATTTTAGCTGCCAAATCTCGGCTGCTTTCTGCGACCCTCTGTCTCTGATCCAGTCAGTGTGCAGTGTGAGAGGGGGAGTGGCCAGCGGCTAGAATGGCAAAAGCCAATGTGTGCTTCTTCTACCGATATATATTTAACGATATTTTTTGCATTTCTAATCCAAACAACGTCACACTTGGCACCGCACTTACTCGTGCCCGTAGCAAGACACCTGTAAAGGTTGAAATCCATCAGACTAACGGTTTGAGAGATATATGCATAACAGACACACAGACACACAGACAGACAGACAGACATTCCTGCAATGTATAGATAGATGAATGAGCAAAAATATGACAGTACAGCATTATATCAAGCTACAACCTCATTATAAGACCCAAACGGAATCTTTTTTTTCTCTTCAGCAGGGCTCCAGAGTGAAAAATTGTGGAATTTAGCAAACCGTTTATCTGCTTGGTTTAAAATGTGTGGAAAATTCTGTGTCACGGTACACACTTCCTGTCTCCTAAAGAGGTGTGGCCTCGTTTGAACGTGTAGTGAACGTCATGTGGATGAATGAAAAGTTATATTTGAATAATTTATCAGATAGAGTCTTTATTGTCCCATAGGGATAATCATTTCCACACATCTTCTTTCATGTTCCATAGCACAAAAACACATAAAACATGTAACACATATACAAAAAAACACATCACATTAGGACACCCACATAGACACATCAAATGTGAAAACTACTTAGCAACTGAGGTGGTGGTGGCGGTATTACAGTTTGTTCAGCACTGTGATGGCGGTGGGGACAAAACTTTTTTTGAAATAGGCTTAGTCCAGTTCAGCGCTCTGTATGCGGCCAGATGGAAGTAGTGTGAAGAATTGATTCAGCTGCTATTGTACGTGCTAGATGTGTGATGGCTGTGTCATTCATTTCTGATAGGCTAGGTGTGGGGAGACTGATTATCTTGGAGGCAATATGTGTGATTTTAGTGAGTTTGTTTTTGCAGGTGGCAGTTAGCATTGTGTAAAAACAGGGTGAGTTGGATGATGCTTTTGTAAAGTAGGAGTAGGAGGCAACAGAAAGGGCTCTCAGTTTGCGTATGACATGTAGACTATGTTGTGCGCCTTTCTGGATGGCAGTGACATGTTCCTTGAAGTTGAGTTTATTGTCTATAATGAGTCCCAGGTATTTAAAACTGCTGACCTGTTCAACTGGTTGGCCGTGGATGTGGGTATGGTTCAGTCCAGGTGGTGATTTGGATGTGTACATGACCAGCTCATTTGTTTTGTCTATGTTTAGTTCAAGGTAATTGTCCTGACACCATTGTAAAAACTGTGAAATTGAGTCCTGGTACGCTGTGATGGAGTTGTTGTTGTTGAGTAATCCAACTATGGTAGTGTCATCATTTACACAGCTAAAAGACATATTATGACGGAGATTAGTTTTGTTAGGGCTTTCACGAACATTAGCTGACCTTAGCTTCTCTGTGTTGCCAGATCTCACGAGACATTGGTCGTGAGACAGAAGCAGGTCTCAAACAAAGTAAATTTTCTCCTGATGTTTCTCTGTATGTCTATTTTCAACAAAATACCTTAAACTTTAAAAACAGTATGTGTACTGTAAATAAACAGTAGTTTACTGGCGAAGCTGCTGCCAGTATATTACTGTAAATTTACGGTGAAAAGTTTTATAGTGCTGTGCAGTATCCATTTGCTGCTACAGTGTTTAGTTTGCACAGAGATCACTTCAGTTATACCTTTAGTTTCAGTACATTCTCCTACATTGAGAACTTTAGCTGAAATTAATGATAAATCATCCTGTGTCTTTTCTATGCTATTTAACCAATAACTTCACAACAAGACACATACTGCTGCAATTAGCTATCTGGGTAGTTATTTTAACTGGCCTGATGTGTGCTGATAGGTGTTCGCAGTGCTAATTAGCATGGAAGAAGAGGTCACTGGCTCCACTTTCCCATGACAGGACGCTCTGCTAACTCTCAGTCAGCGGGAGAACTGAATATTCCCTACATACTGTACAGTAGAAATCCATGATCACTGTGTGATCACACACCTATTTCCACCTTGTAACTGTGTTCACGGTGCCCCATGTCAGTAGGTTCTACAGAAGCACAATTAGCAAATGTCTGCTTCAGCAAAAGCCATATTTGATTTACTCTACAGTATTGTACAATACAAGGGTGTAGGTTTTGTTTCAACATTGAGAGAGGACCATAATAATGGCGGGGTGTGGGGGTCCTCCCCACAGAAACATTTGAGAATCAAACACTTCATTTCCGGCACTCAGGTTAATTTTTCTGTAACAATTTCTGCCTTTTCTGCATCAATTTATAGTGCAAATGTCATTAATCATCATTATTAATTAATCTCCTGTATTGATTAAAACTTTCTGCATTTTCAAAATATCATATGTTTCGGGGTGTATTTTTAGGAATCAAATACATCTACAACAACAAATATGTGAGAGAATGAGACCTTGTTAAAGCCAGAAGCTCCAAAGTATAAATCTACATAAATCTATCTTTATTTTTCTCGCACCTATTCTGTTGTTTTCCGTGCACGTTTTCAGTCCCCTGAATGATTATTTTTACCTCTTTTGGGGAGTGGGATCTTTCATATTTTTTGAGGGCAACAAATCTACCTCTTCTAAATATTGAGGGGGGGGTATATCCCTGCCCCCCAAAATCTACGCCTTTGATACCATAGACAACATATTCACATCTTGTCCACCAACAAAATAATTTTTATTCCTTGAAGCTTTTGACTCAATCTGGTGTAGAGTAAGAGTAAACGAGCCTGTCCCTACAATTGATTGAAAATGGTAAAGGGGGGAAATGTGTGACATCATTACAATATTTGCTATTACTTTGTTCTAACTTTTACAACACACCGTAGGTTCAGTATGAAAACTCTTAACTCCTATATAGGATATTGGGCTCAAAATCTCATACAGCGTACAAAGAAAACACATGCCTTAAATTAGACTTAGAAATATAGACTACATCAGACACTGTGACGCAATTACTGACTTTAAAAACTGACTTAAAACATATCTCTTCAAGATGGCTTTTGGACTGACTTTTTATTTTTATTTTTATTTTTTTACGAGATTGCTATAATTTGAATGTCCTTTTTTGTTTGTGGAGTGACCTTGTGTGTCATGAAAGGCGCTTTAAATAAAATGTATTATAATTAGGTCATGCAATAATGTTAATCATTTAATTTTAAACATTCATGCATTCATTTTTAATAGAATAAGCACAATCAGAAAATACAACAAAAACGTTTATTGTTATTGTTTTGCATGCTTCTTACACTAAATTTCTTCAAATGATGATACAAATACTGTAGAAAACGTTTTATCACATTTTATCATACAGCAGTACTTTATTGTCGTGCTGTTATGTAATATAGATAAGATAGTTTACTTAGTCTATATCCACGACATTCCACTTCTGGGATTTCTCTGTTGGCGACGGATATTCATTTATGCCAGATGTCCATTGTCCTTTCTGTTGTAATTTTAAACTCCGGTGGATTTATGAGAACTATGGTTAACTGCTGCTATTAGCAGCTGTGTTGCGATGCTGCCCATCAGGGTACTATGTCAAAAATATGAAGAAATGTTTGCAAACATGTGGTTTTGATACAGTGATCTGCAGCATTCAACATGTCCTCATACCTTAACAACAGAGTAGGTCAATTGCCAATGACTCCCAAAACGACATGTATGAGCTGTCAATTTGACTTCTTTAAACACATGACCATAACCAAGACCACCATGGCAGTTTAAACCCTGTGACCATTCTATTTAACGTAACGGTCACAGTTTTAACAGGTAGATAACATTGTGAAACAGAGTTAAGTTTAGGCAAGAAAAATACTTAGTGGTAGTAAAACATCAGGGATTTGCCTATAATCAGTCACACAAAACTACTTAAATGAGGACGTAACTACCTCACAGATATAACTACTTTGGAACTAGGTCTGTAAAATCTGACTGATTATAAAAAGTGACCCTTGACTTTTATAAATCCCTGTCTCTTGAGCTCTTATACTTTGTCACATTACTTCCTTGTTAGCTCCCTAGATAATTACGACAGCCACTAGAGACTAACGTAACTAGAGACCATCTATCACATCTGCTTGCTCAATCGACCTATACGGCCATTTTCTAACTTAACTTAAATTCTTCCCTTAATTGTAAATTAAGGGAAGAATTTAGTAGAAGTGAGTTTGGCTCTTTGCCTTAATTGGTTTGCATATTGAAGCTCTGCTGTGAAATGTGAACCAAAGAAATAGTAAAATATGGTAAAACAATCTATGATAAAAAAAAATTGGCAAACCAATGGAAATAGTTTACGTTCCTAAAAACAGCAGTGTGAAACGGTTGCAATATTAGTCTTTTTATATTTGTTCACAAATCCCAGAGCCAAACCAACAGTGAATCTGTGTATCTACTAACAAATATTGTGTGTGTTTCAAAGCCTGATATACTGTATCTTATTCCTCTGTGCCATAGAGCACCATTGTTGTATAAGCACACCAGTGAGCCACACTGTTGCACTGGGTGACATCTTCTTCATTACTATGAACACACAAACTGTAGTTTATCTTGACTCATTCCCACATACTTCGTCCCGTTGCCACAAATACTTTGTACTTACTAAATATGGATTAATCCACCACTGAAAATAATCCTAGATCAATGCACAATTTCCTCCTGTTCAATGAAGATTTGATAAAAACTGCAGTGGCTTTGTTAGATAATTTCATAAATACTTGTTTGCTGGCCCCATCTAAAAAATATTTATGGTGTCCATGTTGATGTCTCACTTGCTGCTAATCCCTTAAACTGTTTGAGCTTCCAGTGCAGGTTCCTGCTTATTTGCATGGGTCTGGGCCCATGCTTTGCATTTCATATTGTTTCCCGACTTATCCATCCTGCCAAGCCCCACCCCCACCCCCCTTTGTGCAATTCCTTTGAGTCTCTCTCTCTCTCTCTCTCTCATTATGAAGTGTTAGAAAGTTGCTGAAGTGATAAATGAGCCTGCGAAAGCCCGTTGTCCTAATTAAACTTTGACATAAAGAGTGACAAGAAGCGATGAAGGGGAAACAATAGCAGATTGTGTAGGAGTGCAAGCCTGGAGCAAGCAAGCAGCTTTGTCCTCCAGAACAAAAGCATTTGTTTGCATGTGTTCAACTCCATTCAACTTCACCAGGCCCAGGTGCAAAAACTAACTTTGCAAGGAACATCACAACTCATAACACCTTTGCACAGTTGATGAACAGCCTGCAGTCGGTCCAAATAGGCTGACAGAAGCAGATCAAAGCTCCTGTGTTGCGATGTAAATGTTGTGCAGCAGAATTACTTCAGTCTCATTACTTTCATTGCCTGGAAGGAAAGACAGCCAAATTATTCAGGTGTGAAATTTTACTCCTGACTCTCTCTTTTCTATTTAAGAGGTCTCTCTCTCTCTCTCTCTCTCTCTCTCTCTCTCTCTCTCTCTCTCTCTCTCTCTCTCTTTTTTTTTCTCTCTCACACACACACACACACACACACACACACACACACACACACACATCCCACCAAAATGAAAGTAAAAATGCACTGCATTTATTTACCATCGTCATTACTGGAAAGTACTTGTTGCCTTTCTTACTGTATACACAAGTAAGAAGATAACATCACCTTCCACACTATTCACACAGAATCATTAATAAATAGGTTGCAGGATGTTTCCAAGGTGCTGTAAGAAAGAGAATCCCCTCAGAGAAGGGCCCTTCATTTCTGAGCTCAGGGGCGGAGTTGGGCTTTCCTCAACTGCTGTGTGAGGAGGGAGGAACTCTGCATTCTTATAAAAAGCCAGTATATGGGCTGGCAGTATTTAGACGACGGAGCAGACAGACTGGCCCTGGACTGTACTGCGGACCCAGAATGGCACAGAATGGAACAACAGAGAACGGAGTGGCTGAAGGGATCTCAGCTTTGCCTTTTCCTCAACCTGTCAAAGTCCAGGAGATCAGACACACCAAGGTAAGAGAAAACAGGTAGAGTACGGTTGGGAGCATTTTATCATAATTGTGTTTTTGACTTTAATGATAGTTTATATCAGTTGTGGCACAAACTAAACCCATTACAAACTCTCTCCGCTTTCCACAGATTTTTATCAACAATGAATGGCACACATCCAGCAGCGGAAAGACATTTCCAACTTTCAACCCAGCGACAGGTGTCAAAATCTGTGATGTGGAAGAAGCAGACAAAGTAAGTAGGCAGACTTTATTTTATTTGTAAAATATATATGTATATATATATAATATAATATAAATAACAATAATGAATAAAACACAGTGTAGGCCTACATGCGTAATTAAGACCTTAAAGGGAAACTTTGCCGATTTTCAACTAGCTTTATGTCTTTACTGTTATCTGCTCTGGCTCTGAATCAATTGGAAAGAAAAAATGTAAGCCCAAATTCATTTAAATATCTGTTAATATCAGGTTTTGTGTTTGTCAGAACAATGTCAATGAAATCCAACATGCCATAAGAACTTAATCAGATACATAAGAATCTTTTGCCAAATTCGCTATATAATTTATCTGCAAAGTAGCGTTTTATATCAACAAAATAGTTTTGTCAATATAGTTTTACATATTTGTTAAATAAAGGTAAAGTGGGAATCAAAATATTTCAAAAGTATAGGCTACTATTACAATATTACCAGTCTGCTTACTACGTATGCACATATAATTGGCACTGAAAGTCATTCATGTGCTGTACGCACAGCCTGCTTGGTAACTTTTGTTATAGTGTTGTATTTATACGGCAGACCTGTGTGTTTTGACATTGTCCTGCTTTAAAAAGTGAAGAAAAGGTAGCACATGTCAAGTTCCCAAGTTAAGGAGGACAACAAACTGTAATTTTACTTATTTAATAAGGTTCACATCACAATAAATCAACCTTCCTTGTGATGTGAGCTTATTATTTTGTCCTCCTTAACTCGGGAACTTGAGATGTGCTACCTTACCTTCTCTTTTTGCAACTTGCCTATTGGATTTTGGGTTTAGCAGTCCATCGAGAAACTCCATTGTTTGAAGTGCAACCTCCTTTTCCAATTTATTGTCCCACTTTATTCTGCTTAATTTTTCTGTGTAGGAAGATGTGGACAGGGCAGTGGGGGCAGCCAAGGCGGCCGGGCAGAGAGGCTCTCCGTGGCGGAGAATGGATACGTCCAGCCGCGGAATGCTGCTGCACAAACTGGCCGACCTGATGGAGAGGGACCGGCTGCTGCTGGCGGTGGGCTTACTTTCACTACTTTCTTTATGCTACCCACACTAGGTCATAGCAATGAAATTTCCTGCAGACAACTGCTAAAAACAACAAGTCCTTTCTGAATATGTTCATACTGTTCCACAAACAGTTCATCCATTTTACTTTAAAATTCAAAGTGGTGTTTGTTTTTTCCTTAAAAACATGATGGACGTATACAGTTCAAGAATTACAGATTATTTTAAAGTGGGATTTCCTGTGGTAGAAAAATTATAAAGTATATTCAAATTCTGTATTTAAGTAAAAGTGATATTACCACACTTCATTACAATTAAAAGTCTGGCATTCAAAATTGCACTGAAGCAAAAATAAAGGGGCAAAATGTACTTTAAAATTGGTCACTCATTATTTAGCAAAATGGCATCATACATCATATTATTTGATTATTATAACTGAGGCATTAACTTGTAATCATTGAACTATTGTATCTGCTCAAGGTGGAGGTGTTGTAAGTAATTTATATCTGATGGGTAATTTATTTATCTGTATATCAATGCATCATATTTTATGATCATTACAGATTTTTTTAAGTCTTAATCTGCCGAGTAACTATAGTACTGCAGATAAAACTTACATGTAAAGAAGTAGAAATATAGAGTAGTAAAAATGGAAATATCAGAACTGTATTTATTTTTTTGCCGTACCTTAGTAAATGTGCTAAGTTACCTTCCACCGCTACTCATTTATTTCTTCTTACAAACACGTTTCCTCTTTGCTGAATCCCACCCCCCATGTCTACATAAACTCAGTGTCACATCTGGAAAAACACGACTAACTCATGCTAAATGTATCATCTGAACGACATCAAGAGTTTCTTTTTCTTGTGTTGCTTGTGGTTCATCTATAATTTAAAACAATATATCTCAATTATAGAAGCAAGTGCTGTTTTATAAGCAACAGACTTATTCTGCAACTGAAAAATGTCCATGATGGTGACTTTTTCATATCAGGGATTGGCCTACATTATTGCATGACATCATGACCCCACCCTGGTCTCTCTTTTCTCTTTGTAATGATTGCTGTATGTTACTTCCCCCCTCCTTCAGATACTGTTTGGAATGAAATCCTGTTGCTGTGCGTATTCACTCTGTCTAGCTGCCAGCTTGCATTAAGACTTAGATCTGTAAATGAACCCTTACAGATGTGAGTGAAGTAATAATACTAGATTGCATGTGACTGCTAATAGCAAACAGGCTCTGGAGTGGTAGTGTACAGCATATGGCTAATTACACTAAATTCCCAGCTATGTTTGGGGAAATAAAGACCAGATTCAGAGCATTTAAAGGTACAGTAAAGTAGTACAGTGGTTTCAGTATCTGCTAGAGCTGCAGAGTCTCACTTCTCCGTTTGTCCCTTAAATTTAACAATGGAATAAAAGTAATTTCAGTAAACATATGTACACAAACTCATCAGACTCCCTTTAAATAAACAATTTTATCATTGTAAAACACTGCATTCAAAGTCAACAGAAAAAAAATAAAACCATCAAAAGCCGTCTTGTTTCGTCTCTCCGCTGTTCCAATAATCACCACTCTGGTTGGGTTGAAATAATGTAAATTCACCCATTTACATGTGAAAATATGCTGGTTGTATACACGCTAAAAGTAGTGATTATTTAAATGGAGTCTATTGAGTTTAGTTTAGTTCAAACAAAAACGATCTTACTCTTTAATAAAAAGGTCTATCTCTGTAGGGATCCTTTTCATAATGTTGTCAGAACTTGGAATAATAATCTGAGCCTGTCAGCGGCTAAAACTGAACTTTTAGTGGACGGAAATTGACAAAACACATTTGTCCCGTAGGGTTACATTGCAGCCAGGTAACAGCATTCATGCTTATACAATACTGGACCAATTTCAAAGTTTTTTGTTCACATCAGTCAATATTTCCGATAAATGTGCAACATGCTCGACCAGTGATGCTAGTTTTCTGATTCTTTAGACCCTGGAGACTCTGGACACGGGGAAGCCTTTCCTGCAGTCCTTCTTCATTGACCTGGACGGCAGTATCAAAACCCTTCGTTACTATGCAGGCTGGGCGGACAAGATCCATGGCAAGAGTCTGCCTGTAGGTGAGTGTGTGTGCCATGTTATTCTAACTGTCAGGAATTTAACAAAAAAAAACATCATGGCCAACAAAGATGAGATGATGATGAGATGTGAAAAGATCCTGTGTGTGGTATCAATAAGGCTTTGACCAATGTGATTCTAAGGGGAGGAAACTTTAGACAACGTACAGGTCACCTGCATTCTGGAGGCACTATTTCACAATCTCTGTACATTTGAGAAGAATATTTACGTGTGCAAAGTGTGGGTAAAATATGAGCCACAATGTGGCCTGTTTAAACAGCTGTTTAAAATAATAAAAAAAATAGTTTGGACAACTGCAAAATGCAGTTAAAATGTCTCTTGTGTTGTAACAAAAATATTTTTTGTTAACTGAAACTAATTAAAACTAAAACCTTTAACAAACTTGACATGAGATGACGCTGTGCTGTAATTGCTTTACATCGGACACTAAAGTAGCAACAAAATTAAACATTAAACATCATGGCAATTCTCCAACTATGTATTCTGTGTGTATATTTAATATGTAGTTATTAGTAGGATAACCCCTTGAGATGAATCATCTCATTTTTGAGGGGGTCCTTAAAACAATTAAACAGTAAATACAAAACACAAAATACATTCACAAATACATACATCACTCCCAAGCCTAACTGCTCCAACAAGAACCGATATATATATGTACTTACATACTTCTGATACATTCTACCTGGCCTTGACAAAAACAAACTAAAACTAAATATATATAAACCAAAACTAAATCTTTCTGTAAAAACTGAAACTAAACTAAAACTAGCAAACACACTCTGAAAACTAAAACTAAACTCAATTAAATTAAAAAGTCAAAACTTAAATAAAATAAAAACTAATTGAAAATTCAAAACTACATTGGTTTTTTGTGCACAATATAGTTTGTAATGCACTCAGGATTGACTCAAATTTGACTGTAATTTGATATCATAAATTAGTAATTTGTGCCAATAAAATAATAATAACCAATTATACACACAATCAAGTATTTTTTTCTCCTCATTACTTGATTCCTGCCATAACAAAGGATTTGATTTGCATTCTCAAATTATTGTTTGAAGTCAATGCAACACAGGAACGGAAGTTAAAATCTTTGTCCAATCTGGTCAGTTAGGAGGAGCGTTTTAGTATTGTGGTGCGCATATAATTACTCAACTAATTTATTCAATTACGTAGTTACTCAATCATACATTTGAGAGCATTAATTAATCATTTGTGCTAACAAATGAAATATTTGTGTACACAAATTGTTTTTTTTCTTTACTTTTTCTTTATGAACTCCTTACAAAATAATGCAAAATGAGTGTACATGAATAAATTAATACTGATAATTAAGAGTGTACACAAGATAATTAGTGAAGCCTATGAGATGAGTTTCCATTGTGCACTAAAAACTTTTTATGTCCCCTCAGGGGCTCCATAACCAGTGCACCATTGGGAAACAAGTTAATTACTATAGTGCAATTGACTTGGCCTGGCTCAGGATTGTCCACAGCCCTGGGTGGTATCTCATCCAGACTCTTAATACTTCCCCCATCTTGTCAGATCCTACTTTGCTTCTGCAGGAAAGCAGATAGACAAAACACACTTGCCTTTTCCTCCTGATTAGATCCCAATAGAGTGGTGAGAGATGCAAGGCACAGCAGGACAAAAGGAAGAGGAAGAGGCTGAGATAGTAATCAGTGAGGTGCAACAGTCTGTGAGGATTAACAATCACTGTTGGCTCAATGCCTCGGAAAACCGCCAGCCACTCAGTCTGTAATCCCCACCTTTATACTGAAGCAGTTTCACTACTCACTCATCAAGATGAGACACATAACTGAGTTATAGTACAATATGAAAGGCTACATACACACTTTGATGTGTGGTGGTGGTAGAGCTGCTATGTAGACTGCTGGTTTCAGTGGATGCAGATGAAGCTAAAGTAAAAATTTTTCTGGATAAATCGGAATCGACAACTCACTGTTGTGTACTGGAAACTTCAATAATGCCCAAAACCTCTCTTTCAGTTTCAATGTATTGCCTATTTGCTGACTATGCATTGCATTTGAAAAATGAGAAAACCAAACAAATGTACCTGGCATGCCTACTACAACAGTAGAAACAAAGATAATTAAGAATGCTGGACAGGTTTCGACCCTGGTTAATTCAAAATAAGAGCCTACAAATCAGTCATATGTTATATGTAACACTGCACTGTTATTAATAATAAAGACAGAAAGAAACGTGGGTGAATAAAACCAAAAGTATCTGCATTGCTAAACACCAATAGAGATTTTTTAGAATAAAATTTTCACTTTTCAATTCAATCACTTCTAGAAGTTGAATTGTTGTCTAACTAGTACTGCGGACACAATAACTGGTTGATTGGCTGCTAACACTTTTTATTTTACAGGAAATTACATTTTTGCATAAGCTTATTGGTACAGAAGCACTGAAAGGCAAGGTGGAAAAAACTATTCAGGCAATATTTGCCAAAGTATATCTCCTAGGACATATTATCTCCTACATAGGAGATGTTATGTCCTACGTTGGAGATATTGTCTTGTACGTACAAAATATGTTAAGCATTTAGTGCTCGATACAATTGAAAGTTCAGCCAAAGGCGGCATAATTATTAGCTTACACAGCAGCTGGATTCTCGCAATATTGCAATTTCACGAGATCACGTGAGAATCGCAGGATCACCCATCACACTAAAATCCGTCTTGTCAGGCTTCAAGTAATGTGTTTGAGTCTAAACTACCAGCTAACCAAACCAATCAGCGCCAGGTGAGAAGCTACTGGTAGCTACGGGCGTGGTTTAGGTGTGTGTGACGGCCGCAACTGTTGTTAAAAAACAACGGAAGCGATAGGCAGATGGTTCATCCAATCACCTGTCAAGTATTTTTTGAAAGTGCCTGCTCTTTTTCAAAACAGTTTATATATATAATGAAAGTGTAAATAGATTCTTTTTCATAGTATTGCCTGCAACAGCAACTCAGCAAGCGAGTGAAAGAGAAAGTGAGATTGATTCATGTTTTAGTGCCAAAAGTATTACCGTTACCGATGCAACACACTGTAAAACTAGGATTAGTCCATCGCACGCCGGTAGAGCTGCAGTTCACTGCTGTGTGGCCATTATCAAGCTCTGTTTCAGTGCTATGGACAACGCTGTCACACACCCCCTTGGCCCCTACACAAAACAAAGCTCTGTCCATTGCTCTGAAACAACAGTGAATGATAGTCACAAGAAAAGGAAGCTGGTTTGTCTCAGCAAGCAGCTAAGTTTACAAGAATTTGCCAAATTTAGCATGTACAGTATGTTCCTAAGTTTTGATCCAAGTAAAAATGTTTTTTGAAAATACAACCTAATTTCAGGTGTGATCACCTTTATGGTGTTATCCTTCTCATACAAAGCCATCCACATCTAAAATATAAATATACAATATAAATGTATAATAAGAAATAGTAGAGGGCCCAAGACTAAGGTGACCAGATTTCTGAGACAAAATCAGGGACATGTTCAGCTCAGAAGCGTAAATACCTCCAAAACAGGTAATGTTTTTATCTTTGTAAACTTAAAATGGGGACACTGCCCCAGGGGCCTCACTAGACCTAGAGCTGTACTGGGGCACAAGCCCCCCTAAGGGGGTCCATGGGCATGCTCCCCTGTAAGAAAATGTTTTCAGTTTTAACGTTTAAATGCATCAATCTGGTACACTTTGGAAAGAAATTCAGAGGTTAGACTTGATTATTCTAATCTATTGATGGAAATATTTGCCTGAACTATTTTGCACGTCAGAATTTTAACCATGCACAGGTGGAATAGTTTTGTTTTCATATTTTTGCATTAATGTCACTAGGAAGCATACAACTAGAAATATATATTCATATTTGTAAGTGGGATTGTCTGGAATCTGGCAATATAATAACCATTATGGTGGGATACTCTGGCTAAGCAATTTCCAAAAATTTCTGTGCTGACATAAATAGTTTACATGAGAATACATTATAATTTTGGCCCAAAGTTGGAGACCATGTAGAAATTTGTTATATCTTGCCTGTTTGATTCATTAGCATCTTAGTTTGTCTCTGTGTAGCTATTTAGTTGCATCATTGATTGAGTTGAATTGATTGATTGATTTGTCTCGTAGCCTACTTATCCTGTCTTTATACAGTGTTTCAGTTTTGTCGGCGCTAATAAACATCAGTGATTTGAACCTGGCCTGGAATGTGTCACTAAGAGTGGCATAGAATAGGCTAGTCCTCCGATATCGAGCGTAATGTTATAGTGATAAAATAGACATTTGGCAGCCTACCCAGGGCCAATTCTGACGACTGTTAGAGTTAGTTGAAAAGTACGCTGATATAATATGGCAAGAAAACATTTGTGTTCAATGAGAAATAGGCAACCAGTCTACTGTAGGCCTATTGACAACAACAATGCCAAATGAATGGCAAGGGAGTAGGATTGGCAGTTTTGTAATCAACATTTGCTCAATGAGCCAGCCAGCAAGCCTAGTGATGACTATCTCTAGTCATCACTGACAGGCTGGCAACCTAATGCAGCTGGCACAAGTTTGTGATGAATAGTATAATAAGTCTGCACTCTATTAAGTGGTTTAATTTCATTTAATGACAAGTTACCAAGTAGCCTACCTCTAAGTAGCTAGCGCAAGTGAAACTTGTGTGCCGTAGTAGTAGTAGTTAGTTTTTAGCTGTAACACTGCTAATAATGTTAACAATAGCTATTGCAAATTGTAGATCATACACAGCCTACACATATAGGTTAAACGTTAAATAACATATAACATAGATGATAAACATAACGCTACAAGAACATCTTTGGTTTACCTATCCTATGAGATATTGTATTACTCACACTCGTCAGAGCTAGCTGGCTGAATGAATGAATGAATGAATGAAAGAAGCCCACTGTAGCTGTCTCGCAAAGGGCAAAGATTCTTCTACCGCTCTGCCAGAAATATGGGCATTCTAGAACATCTCTGAGCTTTGAGCAGCGCTTGCTCTGGCTGTCTTGAGCCTGCATGTGTAGGGTGTGCGACTATACATTTGGTCAATGTTTTCTTTCTTTTATTCCAATTTCGGGTCTCAGTCACAGTGAAAACTGGGGACATTTCCGGGGACAGCTCCAGCCGGGGACAGATCACCAAAACCAGGGACGTCTGATCACCATACCCAAGACATTCCACTGTGGGACACCACATTAGGCTTAGGTCGACTCCTAGATAGATGGCTACGCACCTCCACTCACTGAAATCAATTGCTAGTTTCAAGTCTTCTTCAATACTGCATGATGTTTATTTTGTAAATGATGGTCCCATTTATTTTGAAACAGACGATAAAGCAGGGGATGCTTTAGGTGTGTGGCTACACACACCAACCTGTCAATCAGGACAGAGGCTTAGCAATGCTAACCATGGGACTGTGGACATTAAAAATAGACGTCAACTTGTTTTTGGTGTTGTCCATGTTTTCATCTTAAACTTTGATCCTCACTGTGTGTTTTCACTTCATCAAAGTTAATTGGAACATTTTGGTAGCCTAAGAATGTCTTGTTCAGTGTTCTGCCTACCCTTTCGCGTTCAGCTTAGTGCGGCGCCATTGCAACCATGAACAACACTGGTTTTGCCGCATCATCCTCCTCAGCTGCACCCTCTCGTCAAAAATAGTCATATGTGATGCCAAAAACCAAGACGGCGATGCCTGTATCGTCAAACTCAAGGCTTCAAAACGGCAGTCCACAAACCAAAGGGTGACCTCATGGATGCTATTTCCACTATTTTTACAGTCTATGATTTAAACTCAGGAGGTGTGTGATTTTTTATATAAATCCATTAGTACAGTGGGATATTCTTGCCTTTGATTTGGAAGTAGAATCCGAAATGTAGCTTTGGAATAAGTATTAGCCTCGCAAAGCTACAGTGGGCCTGAGGCTGTCTGTCTGAATCTTGTGTTACACACAGACAGCACGAGTATGTTCCCAAGTGACTCAAGTGAATGTAACCTTCAGTAAGCTGTGACTGAACATGGACTCACCCAGTGACTCAAAGATAAAAGCAGCTGAAGATGAGTCCTGCTGTAGGGGAGTATCCCAGTCTGTGATCAGTTACACAGGTAACTGGAGAAGGTCAGGGTGCAGACTGGGAGGCCAGGTTTGACCAGTTATCTGCTGAGCCTCTGACACGTCCATGTACACTACAACTTATAAGGAGTGTGAATCTTAATGTTAGTAGGGTGGAACATTCCAAGAGGATTCATTTAAAAACAGCTTAACAATGCAACAGAAATATTTCACTTTGATTTAAGAAAATTAAACAGCACAATGTAACCATGCAATAATGTAAGGGAAACTTAAACATGACATTGATTATCAAAAAGCTTATGAATGCAGTGCAGTAAATGTTTTAAATAATCCACTTACGTGTTCTGTGATTTTTTTTAAGTTGTTCAATTTAAGAAAAGGTCATTTAAGAACCAACAAGTCCTCCAAATTAAATTGTTTGTCCATGCACTGCAAAATGGCTTGTAGAAGTGCTTTGTGAACTGTTACAAATCAAAAAATATGATGTAACAATGCTAAGGTTTGGAAACACTTTGGTTTGGCTTCAAAAAGTGACTACCTGGTTAAAGTGGCTATGAGGAACTTTCAGTTTGTGTTGATTCTAGCTGCCCCTTTGGACAAAAGCGGTAGTGTTTTTACCACACCTGTCGTAAAGATCTTTTCTAGCGTGTGCCGGCTGGTTCTGTATTACCCAGTGTATTACTGAGTTAGCGTTACTGGGAGGTCATATAGTTGCGATGAATGTTTTGCTCAGACAGAAAATCATTCATTTACAATAAGATAGTACATTACAGATGCATCATGCATTTCAAGTGTTGCATAAGGTAACTTAGCCTACTTTGGATGTATCGTGAGCTAAACCGGGTATCACTGTCACTGTGTCACGAGCCAAAGCATTAAGAGTTTGTTGTAGCAACCAACGTAATAATAACTTTATATAGCACATTTCATGAAACCCAAGGACGCTTTACACAAGTAACATTACAGGGGGACAAGGGGAAAAGAAAATAGTAAGCCAACACAAACACGGACTAAAAAAGAAAGAAACCTGAGCGCTAAATGGAAGGGGGATGTAATTCAATGTAGGCTACTGACGTACAACCACGTCTTGTATTGTAAAGTTATTTTGTAAATGAAATAGACATGTTACATTCCTTTTCAGGAGGAACAGGGCCAATTCAGGGTCAGTTTTGAATCATCTACAATCACGTTATTGTCTCCATCTGTTGAAAGCCTAACCACTGTCACTCTCCCATTTAGATTTTAGTTTTTCTTTGTTTCATTTCCTTTTTTTCTTTGATGGTCCTGCCCTAGTTTCAGCCATAACAACAACAGATAATATAACTAAAATAAAATGTAAATACAATTAGGCCTATATAAAGATTTCCTGCTACCCTTTACCTGGCTGGATACACTTACACAGGCTTTTCCGGTGTTACACCGAAATCCGTGACCCATCAGAATGTGTTACTGTAGATCCGGTCTATCTGCCTTAAATTATTTTGTGACTCGGACCCGGGCAGAGGCATTTATAAAAACTATATTTAAATAGCGTTCTTTTCACCAGTCTTGTTTGTTGTTACAGCTTATTTATGATCATGATTTTGATTATGGTTCAAGGACTAATGTGGTCAAATTTTTTTATGTCACAAAAAGAGAAAAGCAGTCACCAGTGTTACAGGGTAACCTGGACCCTATTATCCTATGTGTTTGTGTCTAAGGGACTAATGGGAACAACAATCTTTGAATCACTGAGAATAATAATCTGAGCCTGTCAGCGGCAAAAACAGCACGACAGATTCTATATTCAGTGCAGCCAGTTTGCAGTTGCCGGTTACTGGATACATTTCAAAAGTTTTTGCTCACATCAGTCACTATACCAATGAATGGCAAAATGACTCAAAAAAATTACCCTTTAAAGTCAGATTTTTTTTTTTTGGTTTCGACCTCGACCCTTAGTCTCCTTTCAGTAAAGAACTTTAAGGCCAATGATTGTAACTGTTTTAACTTAAAAATAACTGAACAACTTTATTGTGCAAAAATCTACTTCATGTAAAATTTTTAATAGTACCTTAAACCAATAACACACAATATTGGCCTAAATATTACCTTCAACCTATAGTACAGTGGATCAAACTGATTGTTTCTTTTTCTTCTTCTTCTTTTACAGATGAAAGCTTCATGTGTTTAACCAGACATGAGCCTGTTGGCGTATGTGGAGCTATCATTCCAGTAAGTCCAGAGCAGATCTGGTTTGAATTTATGAGCAATAATGTATAATAGGATTTCTTATTACCATTCACATTACTTTGGTGTGAAAATGGTGTGTGTGTGTGTGTGTGTGTGTGTGTGTGTGTGTGTGTGTGTGTGTGTGTGTGTACAGTAGATCCAGTAAAAGGTACTTTCAGGACATTCTGCTGTAATACAATCTGTTCTTAATAAGCATTTAAAACAACGGAACATTGCACAATATCGTATTTATAACCCAAAATGAGTCCAAAACACTGCTGTGATACCGACTTCTTGTACTGTGGTATACAACTCTTACATATATCTACATATGGATAGTAATCATCATGTGTTTTAAGCATTTTGTGAAAAGCCATTATGTGTGTTTGCTGTCCTCTCCAGTGTCAGAAAATATGGATATTAGTTGTGGATCAGTACAGAGATCCAAACCTCAAAGAGCACGGTCACTCTGGGACTTAGCTGCAGCAGAAATGGGAGTCTTATATGCCCTGCTGAGCAGCTCCCAGTGGGATGATGCGTTATGGATTGGAACTCCATTACTTCTTATTTTCTTGTTGGTTTCACCAACTAGTGACTAATTCAGTGCAGGGTTGAGCTCTGTCCTCACCTGAAAATGGGAGTATTATTAATGTTGAAAAGAAAACCCTGTAGAAGGAGGCCGTGGAGAACTGGGTCAAGAAAGTGTTTGACTTTGACACTCAAGACAGCTGTTCACATTGTGTTTCCTATCAGCAGTCAACAGTGTTTTGATTTGAACAATGTCTAGGGATGCACCGAACGTTTGGCTACCAACATTATTTGGCCGAAAACAGCAAAAAAAAGCATGAATAAATGAAAGGGCTCAATGAATCTTTATTATAAATTACATTTTGATGCGCGATAAAAAAAAAAGCATGTTCGGTTATTTGGCTTTGGCCAATTTTTTCATTTTATTTGGCTTCGGCCAAGAATTTTCCTTTCAGTACATCCCTAATGTCTATGATCAGTTACTAGTCTCGCATTACAAGACCTATCTCCACAGCGCAGACATTCATTTTAGGATGGAGAAAAAAAAACACTCTGGGTTGTTTGCATTTCTTTAAACCAATCACAATCGTCTTGGGCGGCGCTAAGCTCTGGACGCAGCGGCGGTGGCTCTGCTAAATACTCCCGGGAATTTGTTTGGGTGGAACATTTGGACCCCGCAAAAGAAAATGGCACATTATTAAATTAAGTTCGCCGTGTGTACTTCCTCCACAGCAATCCCACCAATCGGTCACAAAACGTCTCAGTTAGAGAGTAAATGTTGTAAACATATTCTTTGTAAATCTTTACAATCATTCCCTGAAAGAACCAAGCAGGCCTGCCTTGTTGGGCGATCAAAACGTACCATTTTCAGCTTGTAGCTTGCTAGCTCGCGCTAGCAGTGATGGATTTACTAAACAACAACCTTGTAACTGAAAAACATGTAAATTTAGAATCCATCACTTCATTCATTATTATAGTATAATTATTTCAGGAATTATGCATCACATATTCCACTAGGGGTTTGTGTACCCCCATTTGAGAAACAATAATCCAGACTAATCAGTTACTAACCTTTAAGTAGTTTTATTTGCCTAAACTGGACCAAACCTTAACCATGGGGGTGGCAGATTTTAGATTTTTAAGGAATGACAAACAATGTATCTTGTCATCTGAGTTTCCCCTTGTTCCAGTCTTTGAGCTAAACCAGGCTAAACTAATTCCAGACCTTTCTTTATACTGGACCATGGATTTATTAGAACTAGATAAAGTACTCCAAGGTGGTGCCTATACATTTTAATGAGTGGTTCACCCACTGCATATGCCAAACAAATGTTTGTCTCTTCCTAGTTTCCTCCAGCTCTGTGCATATATTCCTTGTCACACTAATATAAACTGCTTTTCTTGGCTTGGGAAACTTTAACAAACATTAAATCAGTATTGTTTTCAGTTTGAAGTGAACTTACAGCAGTTTTACATATCTGGTGGTAAATAAGCATTTTCAGCTCTATTAATTCATTCACATAATGGGCACACTGAGATATCGATCTTCTAATCTGACTTGTGCATGGGCACAAGTGTATCGGTCAAGGCAGGAATTTCGCTGGCGCCACGATATGGGCTGTCAAACGATGAATTTTTTTTATCGCGATTAATCGCTGAATTTCTATAATTAATCGTGATTAATCGCATGTTTTATCACATGATTAAAATTCTTTATTATTTTGCATTTCAGAACTGTTTTTAAGTACATATTAACAATGGAAAGCAATTCTTACCAGTGTGTCTTGATTGGGAATCAAATGAATGCAAAGAAAGTGACTTTATTGGTTCTATTTTAGAAATCTGAATCATTGTTGAGCTGGGTGCACACAAGCCTCACTTCCACTCCCACAGTTCGCCATAAATGGACGTAGAAACGCCTTAAACTCCCGTTTACATATCAATACATGTGCCCGCTCCACCAACATTAGACCTGTCAGTGAGTATACATACTGAAATACAGCAAAGAAAGAGCAGTTTCCCCGACTGCATCCGTATCACTAATTCATCATGTTTCTGCAAAACATCATCGCAGCAAAATATCATTATTATTAAGCATCAGAAGGATGATTCATTCATAGTTATTCTATACATTTTGAAATCAAAATCAAATTATATGATCATTAACAAGGACATGATACTCAAATGTAAATAAAATAACATTAATAATTTAAATCATTTTAAATTAAGTTTATTAATTTCTCTTTGATTGACATTTCACAGAATGTAGTGTAGCCTATAACATATTAAGACAATCAGTGAAATTGATTCAAACTTGAAATTGACTGGCCTTGCCCCTAAAATGGTTAATGCAAAAGTCCCTTTGAACTTCAGTAGATTACAGCACAGAATGGCTCTATCATCTTTTGTTGGAACTAGATTCAGGCTTAATTGGGACCACTAAAGACTGAACTTAACTTTCCAGAGATGCAGGGATCATAAATGTATAGTTCTAATAGGGCAACTGCTCTCAATTTAAAAGCACAAGCAAGTCTGGATGTGAGGATGAAATGAAACCCTGGTAAAACCAGAAACCTTATCTTAATCTTTGCCCTCCCTAAACAAGACCTCCTTTCTGCTAATCCCTTTAGGGCTATTCTTACAGGAACACACAGCTCCAATCCTGTGCTGTTCGGATTTACTTTCACACATTGGAATATATGTATTTTTTCTTTTGATTATAACTTCATCAGATTTAGGGTGGGGCAGTGTTTGGTGTTTCACCGTATTGTGTTGCACTTTGACAGACGTGTACGTATAATTTCAATATCATGACAGAAAACAGCCATTCAATTTTTATCTCCGATCATTAGTCTATAACCGCTAATGTTGCTTTGGCAACAAAGGAACAAAACGGCTGTTGTTTGACATGGGAGATTATATCATAAAAGTGAAACTCATACTAAAGGACTTTGTGTAATTACTGAAAGTAGTGCTGGCGCACACACAGCATGAGTCATTGTCAGAGGAAAACAGGAAACCTTTCTCCCTACTTATGATCCCAAGATCCCTTAATGGCTCTGAGTGTTTCCAAAGTGTTGTAAAAGTTAACAATGCTTAAACAATGAACATGCAGCATTCACATGTATTGCTGTCTAATTTGGGTTTGAGTGCCCAATTATTTGTCCATTGGTTTTCCAACATGGAAATGAGCAACTGGAAAATAAATGACCTCTTTTCTGATTTTGTTTACTTTGAATTATCTCCAATCCTTTTATTATCTTGTAAATTCTATTCAGACCAACATCCAAGTGATAAAGTGGATTTTCTGGAAAAAACTAAATACTAATGTTGTGTGTCAACCCATTCTCACTCCCAACTCATAAAATACAGACGCTTGGGTAGTGGCTCTCAGCGTTAGATATGACGCAAAACGCACCCTTCAGCGTGTGTATGGAACACACTGGGCAGAGCAGCAGAGCAGCAGCTCCGCGGCGCTTTAAGATGATGTAGTATTAAGAGTGACAAAGGTAGTGAGTAGAATGAAAGCCTGAAATGCTGCGTAAAGAGGTTGGTAGGGATGGTGGATGGGTCAAACAACACAGGACTTTTACCCAGGAGACTGGGGTTTATGTCCTGTTCTGGTCCCATGTGTCACTGAAACGTTCATTTTATAACCCCAACCACAATCTTTTCCTAAACCCAACTTTCCCGTTCATCTTTTTCTAAACCTAAGTGTCCCGTTCTTGTGCCGCATGTCAGTTAAACATACGACCCAGAGCGTCAAAAGTGACGGCAATAGTCCGACCAAGAGTGTTTAGCTAAAGCGCGTTTAGATATGACGTTAAAGGAGACTTTTAGCGTCAATAACAACGCCAAAGGCACCTGACCAAGCGTCCGTATTTTATGCGATGGGAGTGAGAGTGTGTTTTGTGTGTTTGGATTATTAGCCCCAGTTTGTGCCTCTCATGTAGTTATTAATTCCATTGGAAACTGTTGTGAGTGACAGAAATGAGCTACTGTTGTACACAAAAAAAGCAGTGCAATTTGGCTGTTTTACAATTAGACGAAAATAGCCGGAAATGACAAAGCAGGCAACTGCTGCAAGGGCCCAATGCCTCCAGGGGGCCTCAAGAGCCAGGTTTACTGGAGGCATTGGTTTGTGGTAATATGATTACTTTCCACCGCACATCCATGTCCAGCAGGCTTAAAAAGGTTGCCTAGATGTCCTTCTGAAGATGTTTCCAGGCCATATTGGATTTATAATCCCTTCAGTATGTCGTGGTGTGTAGAGGAAGCCGTCCAGGAAGTTAGCCCCTACCTCCATCCTCAAGAGGCTTTGCCTTTTGCCCAGCCACCATTGTAAATAAGATTTTTTTCTTATTGACATGGCCTGGTTTTGTAAATAAGATTTTTTTCTTATTGACATGGCCTGCTTTAAAGTGATGGTTCGGAGTAATTTCACCCTAGGGTCCTTTGCACCATGACCTCGAGCGAAACACACCTGGGTCGAACATTGGGAGAGTTAGCGTAGAGTAGCATTATCAGCTGAATAGCTTAGCGCAGGGTCTAATGGACCCACGTTTGTATCTCGTAAGTTGCCCCACTAATAATGCCCAAAATGATACCAAAGGTCTACAGTAGTACAAATAGGTTATGTAAAAAAAAAAAATTTTTTTTTTAAAAAAAAAAAATTTTATATTAATAACACTTGCCTGCTGGCTTCTGCTCTCTGCTGTTGTTGTTGCTGCTGTAAGACGAGTGCTTAGGGACGTCTACAAATTACAACACCGAAAAGAGATGCAACAAAAATATTTTTTAATTTAACTTTTTTTTTAAGTAAGTGCTGTAGTATAACTAGCAGGAGACAAGTAATAATTGAGGTAAGTTTGGAGACATTGCCTTATTTAATCATTAAATTAAAAAATGTTTTTGTTGTATCTCTTTTCGGTGTTGTAATTTGTAGACTGCCCTAAGCACTCTTCTAACTGCAGGTAGCAGCTAGCAGAAGAGAGCAGGCAAGTGTTCATAAACTTCTAGTGTACTTACAAACTTTCCAATCCATCGTTTTATGAGTGCATAACCTATTTGTACTACTGTAGACGTTTGGTATCATTTCGGGCATTATTAGTGGGGTAACTTACGAGATACAAACATGGGTCCATTAGCCCCTGCGCTAAGCTATTCAGCTGATAACGCTACTCTACGCTTACTCTCCCAATGTTCAACCCAGTTGAAAAAAGCTTCTGGGGGGGGGTGTTTGGCTCGAGGTCATGGTGCAAAGCACCCTAGGGTGAAATTACTCCGAACCATCACTTTAAAGGCTAAATGAAATGAAATAGGTTCTTATTAGGTGGCAGAATCAATTAGCCTGGGTAAACCCTGATGAACTTCCGGCAAATTTGAGATATGCTCTGCAAGTCAGTCTGGCGAAGAGCCCATTCAAACCCATTTCCAATGTCCCCAAAATCGAGGCACCAATCACAACCGCAGAGGCAGGCTTTACACCAATCACAACCGTTGAGGTGGGCTTTACGCGAGGATGATCAGCTTTTTGTTTACATTCAACATGACAGTTACCGAAGCGCTGCGTCACCTGGATCGTTGGTCTTATTGGTTGGACTATCCAATGTGCCCAAAGGCATTTGAGCAGCATCCGTTGGTGATGCCCCTTTGGAAATGAACTGTCAATGAACCTTTGTCAACCAGGCTAAGAATCAATGTGATGGAGCAGTTCTACTCCGAGCTCTTCCGGATGTCCAAACTTCTCTCTGTCCCCAAGAATGAGCTAAGCCACACTGCAAAGACAATATGGCCACTTATATTCATGACCCAAGGTGAGGGTTCGACCTGATTTGCTGGTGACGAGGCTCAGCTCGCTCGTCACAGCATACCATTATAGACAGAAGTGAGATGCAGTAACTGTGGTTATAATGATGGGGATAATGAAACGCACTTTGAAAGAGTCTCACATTGACCCTCTGGATACAACGGCAAAACTACATGTTGTATGTCATACTTAAGATCAATACAGTGCAGAAACTTACTATGTTTTTGTTTAGAAGCAGAGAAATGTGACGTTTCAAGGAGGTCCACCATGCGATTGTAGGCCATCCAGAAGCTTTTTAATCCATCCTGGAATTACAGTGTCTTTGTAAAATAGATAAATAAATATGAATCCTAAAATCAAGTCACAAAATCTCCCTTTATTCCACAAGGCTTGAATGTAGCCTCGTTCTTGCTGTCCCTCATGTTTTTAGCATGGCAGCTAACAACAGGACCTTTCCGAAGAGGGCTTTGGTGCGATCATAGCACTTGCAGAATCTTAGTAATCCGGCCTGAAACTTCAGTGATGTTTTGGAGACATTGTGCAGTAATTCCAGAACAATAAATCCACGACTGAACAGTCATCTTTTTGTATGAAAAGCAATCCTTTACTGTTACTATCTTCACTGATGGCTATGTCAACCAATCACATGAAGTCATGTCAGGTGTGTGTGTGTGTGTGTGTGTGTGTGTGTGTGTGTGTGTGTGTGTGTGCAGAGCTGCAGGTCATTCAGGCTGGCCTGGATGTGTAAATTAGTGTGATTTGGCCTACTGATGTCTTATAGCAGACAGAAAATGCTGTGGAGATGACACAACTAACTTTATTGATAAAAGTCACCCAATTCACATCAATTCACCCCCTATAGCAGATAAAAACAACATTGTGTAACATTGGTATTTTTTGTGATTAGCGGTCCTACAGTTTCAGAGTGCAATTCACTTATACACCTCTATTGTAACTATGGACAGCCGTACACATGCATTTGTTATAATTACATTACTTATGATCAAACAATAGCGAGTGGACAGCTTTGCTAACACAGCCTAACATTAAGCAAGTGCACACAAGACATGGCAAGCCAGCTAATATTATTTACTACAGTGTTCACACACATTTTCATGGACACACTTTAAAAAATTTTCCATTTTCAGGGACCCATACTAAAATGTTCATGACCAATAACTCCAAATGTTAATTACTGTATGAAAATAAACAACAAATGTTTCCAATCTCCAACAGTTGGTTATGTTCATATTTACTTTTTTTTAATGACAGGCATGACTGAAATGTGCTATATAAATAAAGATGACTTGACTTATGACATAAATAACTTCTTATCACCCTGATAGGTCTAACTGGTCTAACTGTGGCATTTGTGTGTGACAGGGTGCTTTAATCTGACTAGTGCACTAAAACATCGAAAGCTAACCTGTTCTTTTGTCTATGCTAGTGGAACTTTCCTCTGCTGATGTTCATGTGGAAGATGGCGCCGGCCCTGAGCTGTGGAAACACTGTGGTTATCAAGCCAGCAGAGCAGACCCCCCTCACAGCCCTCCACGTTGGATCGCTCATCAAAGAGGTCTGATGTTACGCTGAGAGAGGTTTAGACTTTAAACCTCTGATAGTCCTTTTCTTGAACAGATTCTGGGCCTGTATCCTTATGGAAAATCCTGCTTCTCATGTGATTGATCTGTTTTGCTTCTGTTATGTTTTAGTAGTGTCTGTTCCCAGCAGGGGACACAATCTTGACCTAAACCTTTTTTTTGGCGATCAGAATTATAATCCAGTTTATTGCCAAGTAGTTTTTCAATTTGCTTTGGTGTTTTGGTGCATTGACAAGAAACATATAGAATAGGAAAAAAATACAATTTAAAAAATATGTACAATGGAACTGTAGTTTTCTACTGTAGATAGTAGTTACAAACATGTGCGTTTTTAACGTAACACATATAGACAGATGTGAAGACATTAATGTAAGCCACTGGTTCCCAACCTTTTTGGTCTGAGGTAACCCCACAATCCTGTCAAATGAACTTGGGTACCCCTTCATCAATTCACAATGTATCTTCTAAATGTATACTACAAATACTATCAAAGTGGATATTCATACAATTGAACTGTCAATATTAAGGTTGGTTTGGTCAGCCATCCTACTACTTCCAGCCTTCTAGGCTACTACTACTTGGAGTGAAGCTGAATGTTTCAACCATTATTCATTAAGGTTACTTTAAGCCATTACTTTTAGCTATTTCAATCGTTTCTCCATTACTTTAGCTAATCATTCCATTAATTCAATCTGCCCCCTCCACCCCCCCGTTTAACTCTCTTCTCGCAAGCGTGTGCAAAAAGTGTTCACACTCTCTTGCTAAGGTGACGTTGACTGTGACTTATGTGATTCCCTCTCTCTCGATCATGTGTTTAATGTTAAAACGAAAATACAAGTAAGAGTTTATTACGTTGGCTTCACCCAAGCTATCGCAGCGCTGTGGATTTAGGTCTTACAATGCGACTACCCAAGCTATACCAAATGCAGAGGAGAGGCCTCAATGTGTTTTATGTAGAGAGGTGCAATGAAATACATTCCATATGCATTTTAAATTAATAGTTTGTTGTGTTCTTTATCAGTAATTTATAAATGTAGATGTCATGGGAATTTATGATGTATTTTTGTTTGGTTCCTGGGGGGACACCAAACCTTTGGGTCCAGAGCTGAAAAGTTTGGGGACCAGTGACGTATACTAATCCTTTATAATCTTGTTTGCTGGCTTAGAGGTATAAACATTTAAATATACTGACCGTGAAATGCAGGATTCAGCCTGAAATCCCCAAATTTATTGAAAGAAAGTACAGAGGACGCAACCTTGGTGTCCTTAATGGTAGCTACAAACTCATCTGTTGTTATAGAAAAATACTAAAATTATAAATATCAATATGTTGCCATTTCAGGCAGGGTTCCCTCTTGGAGTTGTGAACATCGTTCCGGGGTTTGGTCCCACAGCAGGAGCAGCCATCGCCAGCCACATGGACATCAACAAAGTGGCCTTCACTGGCTCTACAGAGGTGTGTGAGTGTATGAAAACACAATTTTGCTGCATAATCATAATTTTGACAAATTAATGAAACATTTAAATACTTCTTAAATACTGGTGGATCAGGGGATTTATTTATTTGAACTATTGTATTTGTGTATGTTATAGATTATGGCAAAGGTTAATTTATTGAGCTGTAATTTGTTATATTTTAGCACATATAAATCTGATTTGCCCATAAACTGTAAAAATAGTGGACGTAGCAACAGTGACATCACCCATTGGTTTGTGGATTGCTGTTTTGAAGCCAGGAGTTTGCATTTTGGCTGTCGCCATCTTGTTTTTTTTGGAGCCAGAAGTGAACATGATTAGACAAAAGGGCTAAGCCTCTGCCCCATCTTGACAGGTCGACGTGTAGCCACGTCCGTAAAGCATCCACTGCTTCATCGTCTATTTTTAAATAAATGGAACGATAATTTACTAAATGAACATCATGCTGTTGAAGAAGACTTGAAAGTAGTGATTGAGACCATGAACTCATCAAAATGTTTACTGAGGTAATAAATCAAGTGTGAAGTAGGCTCATTTTCTTATAGACTTCTATAGAAACAGACTTATTTTTGGAGCCAATGGAAATAAGTGATAGAATGCGGCTTTAAAGGAAAAATCCGGCGCAAAATGAACCTAGGGGTTAATAACACATGTAGGGGAGAGTGGGGTGATTTGTGCCAGGGGGAAAGTAGATCCACCCCTTGTTTTTGGAAAACCATAGAATAAATTGGTCATGTGACCACATCATTTTGAAAAGCCATCCATTTTACTCATCCTCCAAAGAAGGGAGACACATGGCATGAGAAGTAAGCACATTTTAGCTCAAAAAACTTTCTTTTCCTTTCAAAGTAAAATTTCAATGATTAAGGTTTTTTGATTGTAGTGTCTGAACAATTATAGACAAGTTTGAAAACATTTCACACATGTTTTAGTGCTTTAGCAGGCTACACAGTGAGTCTATAGAGTTAGCATGATGTTAGCTCTTAACTGCTGGATCATGCTAGTTTTTCAAACTTGTGGGTCTGGGGTGATTTGTGCCAAAGGGCCTGGGTTAAGTTGTGCCAGTGATGAAGGAGTCATCCCTAGAGGTGATGTGCTTAAGAAACTACCCACACCCCCAAAACTTGGTGGTACAGCCAGAAGGGAGCAGAAGTGTATATTCCCTTGCAGCATTGACAAGTGGGATGTTAAGTTTACTTCAGAAATCACAATTTACCCCAACGTATTCCCCCAAAGGCAAGGGCGTACATCCCAGGGGGATCGGGGGGGTCAGGACCCCCCATCTAAAGGTTGTCCCCCCCTAAAATATCATTAAAACAATGCTGTGTATTGTAAATAACATAATGATATAATGATGTAAACTTAAAATATCTGTGTAAGTAGTAAAACAATACAAACCCCAAAACATGCTTTCTAAGTTTAGAAACATTTTGAGTCCCCCCTCCCTTGCCTCACAGTGGTTTGGTCCACTGCCCGCTGTAAGTTAGGCTCTGCACTCGACTCACAGTCAGATCGATAGTGGATAGGCTATTTTATTAACATGAAACATTGGATGAAGTTTTTCTTTTCTCAAATAGAAATAATGCTGGGTAATTAATGAATTAGTCATGACAAAAAAGTTCGCTATAATGTAACTTTACCTAGCTTATAGCTTGTTGGATAGAAATGCACCCACTACACTACAACTAACGTTACCACGGCAATAAGCCTAACGTTATGTGTGTGAACTGATATTAGGTTTAATATTGAAGATCTACACTTGTGTTTTGCTCCATATGAAGTTAAGTGGCTGATCAGTTAAGTATATATCCTCTGTCCCAGATGAAACCTAATATTTATGTGGAGGACGCAAGATCATTTTATTATTATAATATGACCGCGTGGTTAACCTATGTACCTAACTCTATATATTTAGACATCTGATGTTAGCTAAAGATTTGTGTGGTTGTTGTCCAGATAAAATAACAGAAAAAGAAAAACAGGCATAAGATCCTTTTTTCAGTAGGCCTACACCAAAACGCCAAGTAAGCACTAGCGGCGCCAGGATTTTGATTGTAGGGTTCCCCCTGCATACAGACAGCCAGACACTAACGATAACATTAGCCTAACTGTTAGTCTAACTGTTAGCCTATTTTCCTTGCTGGTGTGAGGGGGGGTGGCTACGGGAGGACTTGATGGGGAGAGGGCGGCCGAGCAGGATGGTAACTGGTCACTTGTAATCGCGTTACTTAAAATTTCCTCCTCCTGCTCCTCGGAGCGTTTCTTGCTGAATTTAAATGAAAACAAGCTGCTTTGCGTTTCATATTAGCTAATAGCTACAGTCTGTGTCTGTCTCATTGAGCTAGCTTGAAAAGCTTGCGCGCAAACGTCCTTCATTTCATTCGAACACTTGCTGGTGACGATGCAGCCTGTGGGCGAGTCCACACGTGGGGTAGAAGCCGCTGATTGGCTGAGAAGCTTTCACTCAAAGCTTTCCTCGGGCTGCTTATTGGATGAACTGCTAGATTAAAAATCACTCACTACTCACTGTAGGCCTGGGTCAAAATGGGTGGGCCCAGACCTAAAATGGGTGGGACCAGGCCCACCCGGGCCCAATGGTAGCGCCACGGGTGCAAGTAAGTACAATAAGTCCTCATATCAAGACAATTTGGTAACATCTTTATAAGAATGGGTGCTTATGGAAATACTAACGTCACTATGTCACAGGCAAAGGAGACAGAAAGAACTGAGGGACAGGGAGACCAGGGACAGTCAGGTGGAGAGTATCAGGGAGACCAGGGACATTGAGGTGGAGAGTCTCAATGGAGATCAGGGACAGTCAGGTGGAGAGTCTCAGGTAAGTGTGTTGAGCTTAGTTCATATTTTTGGAGGTGTGTGGCTGTCAGGGTTAGCAGATGAGCTTTACCAGTGGCTCACTAATTTACATTATGATCAGCTAATTTAACAAGTGTACAAAAGCATTGTATTTCTTTTATATGGGGACACTTTTTCAAAATAAGTAATTACGTTTTAAGGTATTTTTGTGGCTTGATTGTAAACAACTTAAAAATAAATACATGGTTTTAAAGAAGAATATTTTGGTCAATTTAGTCAGTTTTTTTATTGAATCAAGAGAAACACTGAAAAGAAGGATAATTGTACAGTCTGCATGCTACACTAATGATAGTATTAAGGCTTTCCTCTGTGTACACATGTCCTCTACGAGTATAATTGAGTCTGTATTAATTGTGTCCCCTTCAAAAATTGCTCTTCAGAAATTTTATGTTTATTGTCCCCTCCTACTGTTAGATCAGATTTACACCCGTGCCCAAAGGCCCAATTTACCCCGCATCAGGGGCAAGTTGTGCCACGAGACCATATATTATATATATTTCTGAAACAATTTATTTCAGATTTCAAGTTATTGTTCTCATGGATGCACCACATCCTGAAATATATGTACATCCTTAAGTTGAAGGCATTACTGTCATGGCTTCACTTCAAAGTCACTTTGAGTAAAAACTGCCACAACTCACCCCACTTTCCCCTACCAAGTTCAACCGTTCTCTGGGATTTGTTTTCATGCTAATCGAATGTGACCAGTTTTATCGCAAACCGCTAATTACTTTATAACACTAGTAAGCTTTGTAAGTGTACAGACAGTTTATTAAAAAGATAGTTTAGAAAGACAGTACCTTTCACGTCTACAGGCAGGCGCCATCTTGGGATTGGTAATTAGTGGTTTGCAATAAAACTGGTCACATTCAATTAGCATGAAAACAAATCCCAGAGAACTACATACACATGGGTTATTAATCCCTAGGTTAATTTTGTGCCGGATTTGTCCTTTAAGGCACTTCAGCATTGGCTTCACTTTTTAGGCACGGAAGTTGCCGCTTGGATTTGCCATCATCAGACAACTGTTAACACAGTGATGTAGATGAAGTTAAAAAAAAAAAAAAACTCTTTTATCAAGAATATGATTCATATGAAAATCGGTAGCTTTAAAATACTGTAGACTTTCCTAAAAAAGATTATTCACCCAAGATTTGTTTTTATCTGTTTTCTTATGCAAAGTTTAAATTCTTAAAGATCCCATAGCATGGTGCTCTTTGGATGCTTTTATATAGACCTTAGTGGTCCCCTAATACTGTATCTGAAGTCTCTTTCCCGAAATTCAGCCTTGGTGCAGAATTACAGCCACTAGAGCCAGTCCCACAATGAGCTTTCCTTAGTATGTGCCATTTCTGTGTGTGTAGCTATTGAGGAGGAGAAAGGGGGGGGCAAGGTGGATGGTGGGGGTGTGGCCTTGACCAACTGCCACTTTGCTCGTTTGAAAGCTATGATGTCTCTCTCTCATGGGTGGGCCAAATTCTCTGGGCGGGCAAAGCAGAGAAAGGGGATGTAACCTTGCTCCTTACGACCTTATAAGGAGCAAGATTCCAGATCGGCCCATCTGAGCTTTCATTTTCTCAAAGGCAGAGCAGGATACCCAGGGCTCGGTTTACACCTATCGCCATTTCTAGCCACAGGGGCCAGCTGGGGGAACGCATATTAATGTTAAAAAAACTCATGCCATGAAATTTTCATGCCATGGGACCTTTAAAATATCCTCAATATCGAGTTGAAAACCCCAGCCCTAATACACATCTGAAGACTCACTTTTAATCTGTTACTACACATATGTAAAGGAGTTCTTTTTTTCAGTATCACCTTTAATGCATTAAGGTGTGACCCTGTATACTGTCATGCGTGCAGGTCGGCCAACTGATCAAAGAGGCATCAGCCAAAAGTAATCTGAAGAGAGTGACTCTGGAGCTGGGAGGGAAGAACCCCTGCATTGTGTTTGCTGACTGTGACTGTAAGTGTCTCTCATTTTGAGTAATGAAATGCAACATCAAGATGCTGTCTATCAGCCATTAATCCATTAAAAATGTAAATTGTGAACTCACAATTCTCTCCCAGAATAAATATATGTAATGGAGTAGAGAAGGTGTAATTATCTCCAAGAAAATTTGTTTAAAAGTGTGTGTGTGTGTGTGTGTGTGTGTGTGTGTGCGTGCGTGCGTGCGTGCGTGTGTGTGTGTGTCTATAGTGCAGCTGGCTGTGGAGGAAACTCAGAAAGGAGCTTTATATAACCAGGGTCAGTGCTGCACTGCTGCTTCACGTGTCTTTGTGGAGGAAAGTATTTATGAGGAGTTTGTGCGCCGCAGCATAGAAAACGTCAAGAAGATTGTCATAGGAGACCCGCTGGACCCCCAGACATCACACGGGCCACAGGTAGGAACAGACAAAAAATATATTAAAATACTAACAGACAAGCAGTGCCAAAACCTCTTACACCTGATTTTTCTGGACACTTGGGGCAGCAAAAGAAGTTGTTAACATGACATTGACATATTATTAAGATGGCAAACTTCATCTGGTTAAATTCCCTACTTCCTAGGGTAATTTCGTTTTTTTTTATTTTCAACCTGGACCCTATTTCCCATGTTTTGGTGTCCAAGTGGCTAATCAGAATCAAAGAAAAACAATCTTTGAAATTGGTCCAGTATTGAGTGAAAATACCGTAATCGTCAGCCGCAAACTGGGCGGCAATGTAATTAGAAAAAAAAATGAGTTTCCCTTTAAAGAACAGCGCACAGCTGCTTCCCTGAGCTTTGCTTTGGGACCTTTTGGGACTACAAGCAATGAATGAGACGACCCCAAACGTGGCTGTATGTGTCTAGCTGGCCGATATCAAGAGATCCTTTTTTTTGAAGGAGAATCAAGGAGCTGGAGATGGGTTACTTAGGACATCTTTATTAACACAAGAGAAATTAGATAGTTTTCTGCAGAAATTAACTCAGGGCCCTCGTCAGCGTCATTCATATGTTTATCATCTTGTCTCAAACTGTGTCTGTCTGCTGTTTGCTGCTAAGCATGTTTCCTCCAATGGTTTTTTAGAGATTTTTCACTGAAAACAGCTGCCTGCTGACACTATGAGAGCTGTGAGAGTGAACTAAAACAATTACATTGCAGGCCGGTGTTACAGCATATTCTGTGACTATCATAAAGTGTGACCACAGAGGACACTGTTGCATGGATGATACTTTTACAATTGTTTGCTCTAATGTTATTCAGTCTTTAAAACAGGGTAAATGCTGTTAAGTTTCCATGTACGGAAGGGTCACATTTTCTGTGTCAGCAATGGTGACCCTCATTCTGCTATTCTTCTGCTTTTTTATGCATCCAGTCAATCAGACAGAATAAGACAAAAATGTAAAGCTAAGCAAATTTGCATCTTTGCATCGCATGGAGCTCAACTTCGGTGAACTTTGACAGGCGAAATTGCTGCCTCAACCAAAACAGAGCAGTGTATATGGTTGAAAGAGCTCGGCTGTAGTTTTACAAGTGAGCCAACGCCCGACGCCCAAGTAGTTTTTCTGCCTAAACCTAACCAAGCTGCGACCATTTTACAATGTTAACGACGTGTTTAAAACCGCAACCTTTACGTTTTCTGGTTTGGATATTAAGTCGTATTTCCTGCCACTGCTAGGGGTACTAATTTATAAAACTCTCCCGTGGTATTAAAGGGTAGGAATAAAGGACTGACATCGTCGTATGGTTTGGAGGATTTGTTGACTTTTTATCAAATTCAGCGAATGTCTCCTCACAGCCATGTTCTGTGTGAGCGCAGAAAAAAATCCTACCATAATATTAATCCTAAAATTATTCCTACTGTATCATTTGACTGTTTAACGATAGCAAACAAGTGAATTTTACAAAATGTAGGATTCCCGTATATTAAGCTGTCTCCTTCCCTTGTCTACTTGCCCTCCTGATGCTGGCTACAGATTGACCGACAGCACTTTGACAAGATTATGGACCTGATAAAGAGTGGGAAGGAGGAGGGAGCCAGGCTGGAGTATGGAGGAGCAGCTTTGGGCGAGAAGGGCCTCTTCATTAAACCCACCATTTTCTCTGGGGTCAAAGACCACATGCGCATCGCCAAGGAAGAGGTACAACATGTTTCAATTCATTACAAATTAATCTGATACATACAGGGATGGGGGTATTGTCAGTGTGTGAAAGTTAAGCCTGACATCCTGTGGAACAGTAGTTTAAATACACCATAGACAGTTCAGAGAGGCCGGCTGCACAGTCAACACTGGTGAGGAGCTGCACACACATGAAAAGTCTAAAACAGGAGGAAAGAAAAACGTGACAGTGATCATCTTGCACCTCAGTCTACTTTTGTTTATGTCATGAGAGAAAATGTTTGCTCGCATTTTTATGGATAGTAGAGTAGACAGAAGGTAAATTGAGCATGCATTTGGCTTGGCGCCTCATCTGGAGAAATCTTTACTTGTCCTAACCCCTGTAGAACACTGAGAGTGGGAGCTGCTGGAGGCAACTTCAGAAAGTATCATCACATTGAATTTAATAAATTCCACCTGCACGTCCTCCGGGATAAGAACAATCAAGGGAATTCTAAGGCAACGTTAGACTTGTTTCAATAGAATGTAAATTAGGTGCATTTTCATCAGCTGGATAAATAAAGTGAGTACATAAGCACAATGTTCCAATGTCAGGAAAGAAACATGGGAAAAAGACAGCTTTGCTGTCTAAATTTTACAGCTATTGGGCAGATTATTTTGCTCATATGAGACCATATTTATGGAAGCGTATTACCTTCACCATAGAAAAAAAATTTAGACACCTTATTTCGTAATTACGAGATCCTGATCTTGTAATTTTGAGAAAAGATCTGGTAATTATGAGAAAATAACTCATAATTTTGAGAAAAGCTCTCATAATTACAAGATCAGGATTTCATAATTTTGAGCAAAGATCTCGTAATTATGAGAAAAGATCTCGTAATTATGAGATGAATGCATTTTCACAACAACAGAAAACAGCTCTCTTGTGTGAAGCTTTCAGGCTAGCTGATGCGATGGAAGCAAATAATCCTACGTCATGTGTTGTTTGTGTCTTAAAGGAGAATTCCGGTCGATTTCAACACATAGCTCTGTTGTTTGTAAATTAGGAGTACTGTCAGTAGCGAGGCAAACGAAAACAAACAGTGCTGCCTACACCGAGTTATCCTCCTGCTAGATTTTGCACCCAACAGGCTTAAACCAGGCTTAAACGGGGCAAGTTTTAAATGTGTTTTTAGCCTCTAAACATGTTAGAAATGCCATTACAAGTGCTTAACCATGTGCAGTTATTCCTTCCGAGGGAACACAGCGAATTTGACTGCAGTAGATGTGACAGAAAGGCATAAAAGTTGTGTTAATCCATACCTCTGTTGATTTCATGCTTTCCGGTGAAGTCAACACTAGTCGATTGCCGATCTCATACAATCCAATATTCCAAAATGTATTTTTTCCACAAAAAAAACAATTTGCCGAGGTTCTGTCCATAGTAATGAGTATGTTTCAACAGGCTGTAACCTGACACCACAGTGGAGCGAACAGAGCTGCAGTTCAAAAGTTCAACAGCTATCCCATGTGCATAGGTAACCTAGCAACGGTGGAGTTAGATCAGGACTAATGAAAATGGTTTGAGTTTGTGCCTTTCCAAATTGCGGCAACCAAATGAAGAGATATTTGTGCTTGAGCTTTCACTGTCTACCCCTCTGCAGCCGGAAGATTTTACAGTTGTGGCTGGTTGCACTTCAGCTTGATATGCAAACTCCCTTGGGAACATTACGTGAGAGAGATTACCGTGTTTGCAGCGAACATTTTGATGAGGACGACTTCACCGAAAAGAGCGTCAAGTCCCGGTATCTGAAGGCAAATGCCATTCCAAAAGCGAAAAGACCAGCTGCAGACAAATTGGAGGTAACGTCTTTATGATTTGTACTTTCCAAGGCTAAAGTAATACTCACACTTGAGTCAATCGACTCTGTTTCTGCGCAAGTTCAGCAGACAGTGAGGTTCGGATCGGATGTAGCTTGTCGGTATGCTAGGCTAGCTCCCAGTGATCTGAGAGTGTGAAAATCATTTCCAGTAAAGGACAAGGTTGCAACAGCCATTGTTTAGGTACCTTAAACGTGCACAAACGGTCTCAGAGTCATCGCTGCAACCAGGAGATGAAGGAGAGCTGAGATCCACAACGCCTAGCACATCTTTGTCTCGGCCACCGCAGGATGCTAACGCGGCTAGCGCGGTTAGCGCGACCAGCGCCGGTGCTATAGCCTTTGCCTCTGCCTCGCGAGTGGATGATATAGCCCTGTGGATCGGTCTTCCGTGGATGAGCCCGCAACTCAACCAATGCTAAAGTATCCGGTTACTTCTTCTGCTGAGTTTAATTGTGTAGGACCGCCAGAGGATAACAGTAAGGTATGTGGCTACTCTGCCTGTATTGTATTATGTCGTTATATGAGATATATGGATTAAAATAATCAATTCATAACCCGCTACAAAAGCTGCAGTCGCAGTTCTATTTCTATAACAGCTTGTTACTGTTGTCAAGTTGTTTTTTCCCTCATGGTTTTCTCTTGTTATGGCCAATAATGCTTTAGGGCTATTAATGCGATTTATTTATTTTTGTTAAACATGTTTTTAACATGAATCATCACACTAAAGTAAGGAAATAACTTGAGTCTTGTTTTACATGACAGATGACGTTGTCAATGAACATGTTCTGTGGCCGAGTATTGATTGAAACTGTCGGGCAGTGTTGTTGATCTGTATATTGTTGAAAACTTAAAACAGTTGAAAAGAATTGTGAAATATTCGGCCGAAATATTAGATTCCTGATCACTTTTACAGTCTATAGGCCTTAGGTTAGGAGAGATGCGCTATAGCGCAGCCAGGTATGGTGCGTAATGGAGATTCCAAAGCACTCTTCTTTTGGGCAGAACCAAGGAGAGCGATCGCGGATAGGTCCGTCCTTTGCACCGAAACTTTTTACAATGCAACAACATATAAATAGCATCAAGCTATTACAATCTTTATTATGTAAGCACATATAATATATATAATATAACAGTATATTAGCCAGTCATTTTTATTAGGTTAAACAGGGATTTGATAACGTTTTTAATTTAAGGCCCACCCACAATTGGTCTGGCCCATCCAAAACTGGAATCCTGGCGCCGTGCCTGCTATGGGCCGACTGATTCCAGCTGATAGAAGATCAACTTTGACTCAAATAACCACACGTTACAACCGAGGTATGCAGCAAAGCATTTGTGAAGCCACATCACGCACAACCTTGAGGCGGATGGGCTACACCAGCAGAATACCCCACCGGATACCACTCAAATAGGAAAAATGGGCTACAATTTGCACGAGCTCACCAAAATCGGACAGTTGAAGACTGAAATGTTGCCTGGTCTGATGAGTCTCAAATTCTGTTGAGACATTCAGATAGTAGAGTCAGAATTTGGCGTAAACAGAATGAGAACATGTACCGTCATGCCTTGTTACCAGTGTGCAGGCTGGTGGTGGTGGTGTAATGGTGTAGGGAATGTTTTCTTGGCACACTTTAGGCCCCTTAGTACCAATTGGGCATCGTTTAAATGCCACAGCCTACCTGAGCATTGTTTCTGACCATTTCCATCCTTTTATGACCACCATGTACCCATCCTCTGATGGCTACTTCCAGCAGGATAATGCACCATGTCACAAAGCTCGAATCATTTCAAATTGGTTTCTTGAACATGACAATGAGTTCACTGTACTAAAATGGCCCCCACAGTCACCAGATTTCAAGCCAATAGAACATCTTTGGGATGTGGTGGAATGGGAGCTTCGTACCCTGGATGTGCATCCCACAAATCTCCATCAACTGCAAGATGCTATCCTATCAGTATGGGCCAACATTTCTAAAGAGTGCTTCCAGCACCTTGTTGAATCAATGCCACGAAGAATTAAGGCAGTTCTGAAGGCGAAAGGGGGTCAAACATGGTCTTAGTAGGGTGTTCCTAATAATCCTTTAGGTGAGTGTATATATATATATATATATATATATATATATATATATATATATATATATATATATATATATATATTCTCAATCTAAACCATTAAATCTGTGGTTTAATCAGGAAATCGCTCTTCTTTCAAACACTGGGCCTTGAATGAAGTTGACATGCAATATATATATATATTAGGGCTGTCAAAATTAACGCGTTAATTTTTGCGTTAATTTTTTAATATTTAACTCGTTAAAAAAAATTAACGAAATTAACGCAGCTGTGTTTGTTTACTTCATGTGGCGGCTGAGAAACGTAATACGTCTCCATAAGAGCAGGGCGCTACTCTAGGAGGGACTTACCTGATTGAAGTAGGCCTACGGGCCAGTCAAGAGTTTAAACATGGACCAGTAAGATCCCAAAAGAGAAAAAAGATGATGTGTTAGAATCCAGAAATGAATGAGCACGGGCTATAAACGGGACCGAGTACTAGTTCCGACATGTTGTCTCGTCAGGAGAGATGCGCCACCGGTAAGCTGCTGTTTCGCTACATGCGCCGTGCTGTGCTGCCGATATGTACGTGCGCGATTTGTTTGCTTGATAACTGTTACGTTGGTCACGCTGATAAAACCTTATTTGCAGTCTGATGTTTAACGCTGTCGACTCGATAGTCTCCGTGACTATATTCCAGTAAATGTTTGAAATTGGTGCGTCTCACTGTCACACAAGCTACTTCCTGGTTGCGGTGCTGGAAGGGAAATGTAGTCAATCGCTTTACATTGGTAATGGATTGCTGTGCACAGCGTCGCTATCTAAAACTACACTCAATGTTTTCACTTTAGGCCAACATACACCTTTGTGGTTTTGGGTTACTGGTTTAATGTGTAACATTGATATTGATATTGATGTGCATTTCTGTGTTTAGATATATGTGCTTTGCTTAGTCATTCAGATTAAACACTATGTATATTATAATATTTATGATATTAAGTACTGCCTAGATTGTAATTTATATTCTATATATATATATATATATATATATATATACACATTTGTATATTATTCAGAATATGGTATATTAGGTATGTGGCTAATATTGGGGGTGGTGACAAAAATCTGCTCTCAAGTCGGACAGTTTCTAGCCGTTTCAGCAGCCTTCAGCAGGACTAAATAAGCCAAATTGTTGCTGCTGTTGTTCTGAAAGATATTAAACATTCTGAACTTAGCAGAACCTTTCCTTGTTTGTTTTCTCTTCATATTTGCAAAGTTAAGTGATTTAGCATTTAAATATCCATTACTACAAGCTTCAGTCTCAATTTAAAAACGCGATTAATCGCGATTAACTACAGCAAATTGTGCGATTAATTAGTTAATTTTTTTTAATCGATTGACAGCCCTAATATATATATATATACAGTACTTATAGTATATATAAATACAGTATATATCTCAATCATCAGTAACGAGTTGGCAGAATTGGACAAGCAATTCCAAGGGCCTGCATGCAGTACTGTCAATACTGTAAATAGTCTCAAAGGTGGTACATGGGACCATAGAAACAGTATCTGGTAAACAGTAGTACATTACAGTAAAGAAGGATGATGAAATATTACATCCATAGATAATCATGCTCCACGCTAATTGGTGACAATGAATCTCATTATCTTGAAATTTTCATGATCTAAACATGGAATATTGTTTGTCTTTTTCCATACAACTATGCATTGAGAGTAATGCAACAGTTACTTATCATTTTGAGTAGTTGTATCAATTGATAGTTAGATGATTGTAATGAAATGAATAGACAACCATCTGAAATGTGATGTGTGAATTGCTTTTAGAAATAGTAGTACTTTGATGTTAAGTTGTGTCATATTGAACAGGTGAGCTTTGTTAAATGAACAAATGATCTTTGGTTTATGTGTATTGTATCCAAGCAATTGAAAAAAGTGTTAGAGTTTTGAAAAATTTGCCTTTTGATCATTGGTTGTGAGTTTTGTGTCTAGAGTTTAGAAAAATGACGTCAAGGTTCTGAAATTAGTGCCAAAGTGATTGTAAAAAAACTGTAAACAGTAATACATTACAGTAAAGAAGGATGATGAAATATTACATCCATAGATCATGTAGTCTAATTGGTTCATGCTCCACGCTAATTGGTGACAATGAATCTCGTTATCTTGAAACTTTCATGATCTAAACATGGAATATTGTTTGTTTCCATACAACTATGCATTAAGAAGAAGGAATAACTGCACATGGCTAAGCACTTGTAATGGCATTTCGAACATGTTTAGAGGCTAAAAACACGTTTAAAACTTGCCCCGTTTAAACCCTGTTTAAGCCTGTTGGGTGCAAAATCTAGCAGGAGGATAACTCGGTGTGTAGGCAGCACCGTTTGTTTTTGTTTTTCGCTAATGACGGTATTCCTAATTTACAAACAACAGAGCTACGTGTTGAAATTGACCGGAATTCTCCTTTAAAGATGAGACATGGTTTTTAATCCACAACTTTATTGGGTACGAACCATACGAACCAACATCATCACCAAAAGCTAGCCTGTAGCTACTCTTCTTTGTCTCCCTTAATACCAACATACAACATGGTCATATACCTAGACACCCTCTGCTGGTCAAACTAGGTATTACAGTTGATTCATTACAACACATGTCTCACCTGTTTAGTTTAATCCGTTTTTATTTGGGTTTGGGTTTGAGACATTGGGAGATGCTAATGTATTTAAGTACTATAGATGGGATTGTTAGCAGTTTGTCAACTTTGCACAGGAACCTCAGGACTTTGCGGTTGGGGAAAAGCCCATTCTGATCTATTGGACATTGTAGTGTTTCTGCTGGATCAGTTGAACAGATATGTCCATTAACTAATACTATATATAAAGTTACTTAAGAGGTATCACGCTAACTTAACCCAGCTGAATTCAATGTTACCTCTCAGTGGTACAGTTGATCACTGAACCGTGGCCTACTGACAACTAGCTAAATATGCCACCTTACAGGTGTTTAAAATTATCTCATAATTACAAGATCTTTTCTCAAAATTAGGAGATCAGGATCTCGTAATTACGAGATCTTTTCTCAAAATTATGAGTTATTTTCTCGTAATTACGAGATCTTTTCTCAAAATTATGAGTTATTTTCTCGTAATTACAAGATTTTTTTCTCAAAATTACGAGATAAGGTGTATACATTTTTATCTGATCTGGTCTGTCAGTGGAAGTGGCGTGGCTGGCGGAGACCGCGCTATCTTGTTAGCCTGGAAACCAGACAAATCTACAAGCTCATGTTTTATGTCCTCTGGCAGATAGTGATATGCCGGCAATGCCAGGCTACTAGCTTGATTCTTTAAGTCTGAGTCTGTGAGACAACCACGCCCCATCGTGTTGTAAATAAATGTGACATTATGAAATAGATACAAGTTTATTTATTTATTGAACTATATTGACTCATTTGCATATTCATATGTACATTTATCTAAATATTTATTGCCTAGTTAATTTATTATGGCATATTTATTTATTATTTATTTAATATATACTCCGGGGGGAGTCAACCTAGGCCTGGCATACAGCATTTCTGTATCATGGATCAGTTTAATAGAAAGAGGAGATTCTGCATATTAGACAGTATTGAAAATCCTACCTTTGGGATTTCTAAATACCCTGGTATACTGTAAGCATACTTTTATTAGATGCATGCCTTTATTTGTAATTCACTCTGTTTGATAGTATATTTGGCCACATTTCAGCATGAAACCTTTTCTGATCTGCTCTGCCCTGTAAAAGTTTTGTTAGTGCATTATTTTGTTAATTCAGGTCAACACTACCTGTTCCTCTTCCTCTAGCGTTTCATTGGGCAGAATCTATTCATTTCCAAACAAGGCTTTTATTGTGAAACATTTGCAGGACCTTGTGAAAAATGTTGTGACCTGCACTTCCCATACGGTACCTCAAATATAGCTACTGCCATCTTGTGGTGTACATTACTACAAAATACAGTTTGTCTGGGATATTAACACACTTACACCCACAGTGACTGAAATAGGACAATACAACTTTAGATGAGTTATCCAGAACAACATAGTGTTAAAAAATAGCATGGCAGCAGCTATTTAACTTTCTTTCACCAAGTCAGCAGTTGGGTCTGAGTTACTGAAGGCACAGATTGCACAGACCTAGTTTGGAGTATGTAACATCCCCAACGAACTTTGCCTTTGGTGGTTACCATATAAGATACCAGGTTGCACATGTCCCGTGGGCAATACACCCCTAGTCTAGACAGTCTTAAATTTTATTTGTCTTTATATTATTCCATACATTGGCCTTTTTCCAATCTTCAGTATTCACTATTATTGCATATTTTCTGTCTCTCTGGACACATCTTCAATGTCCATAAATACAATAAACAAACACATATTGTACAGTTTTCATATGTTTACATGCATCTTTAATTAATTTTTAATCATTTTAATAATCACATCTTAAATGCATTGACAGAGATACTAATCCAATATCGCTTGAACTTGCACATAAAACTACATATTGACAGTTTTTAGCAGTCCAAAAATATTAATTACAGTGACTACACAAACATGACCAATAATTTATATGGAGCCAGGATGTAAACATAAAATAATGTGGCCCAGGCTAACATTTAAACTTGAGCATAACAAGTGTGCCACTCTCAGTGGGCATTAAAAAGAAGTCCAAAGGAAAATGTATTTTTTTCACTCTGTTAATATTATATGCATGTAGTCAAGACCACCTAAACCGAGACCATGTCATCACCAAGACCAGAGTGTATCGAGGCCATGACAAGACCAAGACCAAGGCAGGGCAAGACAGCCAGAACTTCTACTTCAGTCTCCGAGATTCACTTTTTTGGTAGTGTGTGTTAAGGGGGGCGGGGAGAGGGGGTTAACAGTAACAACTTTCAAATAAGAAATGAGTCAAGTAATTGGTTGCTTTTGAAGCAGGAAGTTTTACATCCAATCACAGTAATAATGTTAACACAAAATTAGACAATTCACAGGCAATTTAGTAATATCCCTGTAGTTGTGGTCTTGACAGGTCTTGCAATAAAATCCTGAGTCCTCTTCATCTGAGACCGTGATGAGTCCGAGTAAAAATGTGGTCGATTCCAAGACAAGACCGAGACCTTCAAAGAGTCTCGAGCTCTCGAGACCAGTCTTAAGACCAAGACCGATCTCGAATACTACAACACTGCGCATTACACACAGGCCCGAAATACACAGACATGCAAACAGGACCTATACACATGCATGAAATTGACTGATGTCAAAGCAAAGGAGCAGCCCATGGACCGGCGAGGAGTTGAGGTTCTGTGCCTTGCTCAAGGGCACGTGAGCAGTTATATTGTTATATTTTACCTAAACTATCAGTCCACTCTACATACTTGGTCTGTACATGGATTTGAACCAGTAACTCTCTGGGTCCCAAGCCAAGTCCCCACGGACTGAGCTACCGCCACTCCATCACTTTTATACAAGTGCAACAAACTCTTTCTCCATTCATTTAATATCTCACTTAAACCATAATGATCCCTCATCATACCTAACAAACAAAAGCTAGATTGTTGTGGTTTCAATACATTACAAATCTTAAAAACAGGAAAGAATTGATGAGACAGTACAGTTTTTTTAATATATTTTTTTAACTAGTCCAGCTTTTCTCTGTTTTATATTACACATTTATGTTTATTTTTATATTTGAATGGCAGCCAGAGGGCATAGCAAAACAACAGGAACAAAACATTTTCATTGCAGAGTGACTCACTCCTTATGTCTTTACTAATATCTTTCCCCTCTCAGATCTTTGGTCCAGTGCAGTGTATATTCAGCTTTAAAAGCCCGCAGGAGGCCATAGAGAGAGCAAACAGCTTACAATATGGCCTGGTGTCAGCAGTCTTCACAACAAGTATGGACAGAGCTCTGTCTGTGTCTGCAGCCCTGGAGACTGGCACTGTCTGGTAAGTCCCTGTTCACACTCCTAGTTATACTTACAGTGCCTTGCGAAAGTATTCGGCCCCCTTGAACGTTTCGACCTTTTGCCACATTTCAGGCCTCAAACATAAAGATATAAAACTGTAATTTTTTGTGAAGAATCAACAACAAGTGGGTCCCAATTATGAAGTGGAACGAAATTCATTGGCTATTTCAAACTTTTTTAACAAATAAAAAACTGAAAAAGTGGGCGTGCAAAATTATTCAGCCCCTTTACTTTCAGTGCAGCAAACTCTCTCCAGAAGTTCAGTGAGGATCTCTGAATGATCCAATGTTGACCTAAATGACTAATGATGATAAATAGAATCCAGCTGTGTGTAATCAAGTCTCCGTATAAATGCACCTGCTCTGTGATGGTCTCAGAGGTCCGTGTAAAGCGCAGAGAGCATCATGAAGAACAAGGAACACACCAGGCAGGTCCGAGATACGGTTGTGGAGAAGTTTAAAGCCGGATTGGATACAAAAAGATTTCCCAAGCTTTAAACATCCCAAGGAGCACTGTGCAAGCGATAATATTGAAATGGAAGGAGTATCAGACCACTACAAATCTACGAACCCGGCCCGTCCCTCTAAACTTTCAGCTCATACAATGAGAAGACTGATCAGAGATGCAGCCAAGAGGCCCATGATCACTCTGGATGAACTGCAGAGATCTACAGCTGAGGTGGGAGACTCTGTCCATAGGACAACAATCAGTCGTATACTGCACAAATCTGGCCTTTATGGAAGAGTGGCAAGAAGAAAGCCATTTCTTAAAGATATCCATATAAAGTGTCGTTTAAAGTTTGCCAAAAGCCACCTGGGAGACACACCAAACATGTGGAAGAAGGTGCTCTGGTCAGATGAAACCAAAATCGAACTTTTTGGCAACAATGCAAAACGTTATGTTTGGCGTAAAAGCAACACAGCTCATCACCCTGAACACACCATCCCCACTGTCAAACATGGTGGTGGCAGCATCATGGTTTGGGCCTGCTTTTCTTCAGCAGGGACAGGGAAGATGGTTAAAATTGATGGGAAGATGGATGGAGCCAAATACAGGACCATTCTGGAAGAAAACCTGATGGAGTCTGCAAAAGACCTGAGACTGGGTCGGAGATTTGTCTTCCAACAAGACAATGATCCAAAACATAAAGCAAAATCTACAATGGAATGGTTCACAAATAAACATATCCAGGTGTTAGAATGGCCAAGTCAAAGTCCAGACCTGAATCCAATCGAGAATCTGTGGAAAGAACTGAAAACTGCTGTTCACAAACGCTCTCCATCCAACCTCACTGAGCTCGAGCTGTTTTGCAAGGAGGATGTGCAAAACTGATAGAGACATACCCCAAGCGACTTACAGCTGTAATCGCAGCAAAAGGTGGCGCTACAAAGTATTAACTTAAGGGGGCTGAATAATTTTGCACGCCCAATATTTCAGTTTTTTATTTGTTTAAAAGGTTTGAAATATCCAATAAATTTCGTTCCACTTCATGATTGTGTCCCACTTGTTGTTGATTCTTCACAAAAAATTACAGTTTTATATCTTTATGTTTGAAGCCTGAAATGTGGCAAAAGGTCGAAAAGTTCAAGGGGGCCGAATACTTTCGCAAGGCACTGTATATCCCTACTTGAAAAACCATCGCTCTATCTCAATTTCTCCATATACTGTAAGTGGCCTGTTATTTTTTAAAACTGACTTCATTAGAAAAATGTCCTAAACATGTCTTTAACAAATGTCTGTAAAACTTTTATACTGTATGCTTGTGTTTTAAAGAAGTAACGTTGGTGTGGCTCACTACATAAACCTAATATAGCTATCACAGCGGATCGCTAAACCTGTGCTAGCTGACTGTTTCTGGCAACCCACACTGTAGCTGGGGACACTGTACAGTAGTGCTGGTTGGATGAATAAACTGCTTGCCAGAAATAAAATCCTAACACCACAAATTAAATTAACAAACAAGATACAATACAGTATGGTAACTAGTGACCTTTAGGGGTGTTGGTATTGGTAGGTGTATTTTCTGTCTTAGTCCTAATGCTAAGTCCACTTTTTGTACATGTAAAATCACTTTTCATTTCATTTCATCAATTATATATGGGCCAAGTCTGTATTTTTCCCTACAGCTGTAGTCATTTGCCTTTTTTCAGAGAGAATCCATTAGTTCTGCAATGTAAACAATAAAAAAAACCTGTGAAAAATGTGTGTCTTTGCCATATTCACTAAGTAGTAGTGGTGGCAGAGGGTTGGGTTTGAATCATAGACAGTCAAATTAATAGACAAAGCGCCGCCGTAGACTTCCACGGAGACCAGTGAAGTCTATTAGAAGCACTTTTCCGGTGATGGCTGAGCGTTACTGAGCAGCCTCAAACTGAGATTGACGACGTAGATGTGACGTGAGCAACCTGTCTGAAAGTTGCAAGTCTTCTGGAAGCTGTGCCAAGAGAAATCTCAATCATTCCGAATCTTGCAGAGACGGAGAGCGTAGGTATATGTAAGGAGATAACATAGGCACAGGCTAATTATTGCTAACTAAAATGCTAGTTAAAATTAGTAATTAAACTTAAACAGCTAATGTAAGTCGAAACTGCCTGCAAGCTTCTCCTGACTATACAGTAATTTGTCTAATAGAAAGTCGCGTGGTTATGACAGAATCATTAGCCTATTTTTACAAAAACGGCTGCTATGTAGCCATAATGTGAGATACAAGGTAATGGAGCCTTTTATACATTGTCGTGTTTATTTAGAAATAAACAATGGACAAATAGTCTTTAAACGCTTCAGATGTAGAGTTATTCGCTGTCAAAGTGACGCCAAAATGAATGACTTGGTTGTTGGTTTGTTAGCATCAAAATGTCTCCATAGGAGGTACGCTTTGTGGATGCTCGCTTACCCCCTTGGTTTTAATGCCTTATTAAATTTATGAGGGAGGGCAGGCATGTTCAATCTAAAATGGAGTGCTAACATACAGATGTTCTTGTCTTACACTCAAAATTAAATGAAATGTTGACCTATTCTTTTATAAAGGTTTAAGCTGGACTTCATTTCATTGCTGGTAAAGGGTTTATTCATTTGATTTAAATTTAGCTGGGCCTTTCTAAAGTTTTGTGTATGCTTTTAAAGGTCCCATATTGTAAAAAGTGAGATTTACATGTCTTTTTTTAATTACAAAGCAGGTCGAGGTGCTATAAATATACTGTGAAAGTAACAAAATGCTCCATTCACAGAGAAATGCACACAGCCCGTATTAAGAAACTGTACCTTTAAATGAGCTGTCAGGACTTCTGTACATTGTGATGTCACAACTATACTATATATAGGAAGAAAGGGCTGCTACAGTGCCGTTACAGTTATTCCCCTGACTGCAATGACAGCAGACGCAGAGAGGGCAGATGCCGAAGACCCGGAAACGCTGACCAATCAGAGAGGACTGGGCTTTTTAGGAGGGGGAATTTAAGAGACAGGTGCTAAAACAGAGCATTTAGGGTGAATACAGGTGTATTCAGACATACAGTATGAGAAAAATAAAGAGTGAATATAAAAATAAAATGTTCTAGTAGAAACCCATAATACAAGTATGAACCTGGAAGTCAGTGCATTTACATACACAGCAGTGGCATAACCTGGTTATTCACTTAACCATACTCCGGTTAAGTGAATAACCAGGTTATGCCAGAATGAATGGGGAGAATGACGGGACTAACTCTACCTCCGGTAGAGTAGGTGGCACTCTGCCAACGCACAAAACTTTTTCTTCCTGTTTACCTATGTCAAAATTACAAAGACCGATCACTAAATTAGTAAAATTTGACAACTTAATGTTTAGTTTACACATTATCTCAGTGTAGAACAGTACAGTTTTCCAGCCAGATGACTGACAACTTGTTCGGCTCAGTATAACGTTATCTGTAACCAGTGTCTGGTGGAATTAGCAAGCTAACAAGCTAACTTTGTTAGCTAGCTAACTAAGATAACTATCCAGCAGCCACAGCGGGGACTCACAGGGCACTATGTCCGGTTGAAGGGCAGTTGGAGCAAGCGTAGATGCTTAAACCGATCATAGCCCGGTTAAGGTGTATACATGGAGTAATACCCTGGTTACTGAAGGAGTTCTCTACCTCTGTCAACCGGGTGAGGTGTTTATGGCGTTTAAAAAATCGCGGTATTACCTTAACCCAAACATAATCGTTTTTTTAAACTGCATGTAAACACACTGAGTGAGGATAATATGGAACCTTTAATAAATGAAAGCTGAGTGGCTGGAGATAAAGCGGTCGTCCTTTAACCACAAGGTTGTCAGTTCAATCCCCGGCTCCTCTTATCTGCATGTCAAAGTGTCCTTAAGCAAGACACTGAACCCCAAGTTGCTCCCTTGGTTAAAGAGGTCAATTTTCACTATTCTGTGCTGTGTACAATTGCATGTGACAAGGAACAATAAAGTTTAAAGTCTAAGCTGATGACAAATAAAATCAAACCATTTCTCTCTCTCTCTGTTAAGGATAAACTGCTATAATGCCCTTCATGCCCAGACTCCCTTTGGAGGGTATAAGATGTCAGGCAACGGACGAGAGCTGTAAGAATCAGCACTGTTTCTTCATATTTCATAGTCTTTAATTGTTCCCTGTGTATTTCCTAACCTGCCTCATGTGTTGTCTCTGTCATCTCAGCGGAGAGTATGCTCTGGCTGAATACTCAGAGGTAAAAGCAGTGACCATCAAACTGAGTGAAACTCTGTGAGAAGAACTGGCTAAGATGTCCAGCGCTCTGCACTGCCCATTACATCACAACTTTCTCCAATGCACACGCTCCCTTATTTGTCTTTAGTCATGCTCTTGATGTTGAGTTAGGGTTAGGCCAATATGTCAGTTTGTTTATATGGTATATCAGAGCCCAGCAAGAGTCAGCATTTTTGTTCACCTTTTATTTGATATGCTGTAGGTGACGATAGGCTTCAGTGACGATAGGCTTCAGTGATGACCGTATACAAAACTGCTAATGCTTTATTTACAGGTTTTATTTTTCTAATAATTTTCCAATAATTTATTCAGAAGTTCCCCCCGACATAAGTATGTGAATTGGTACTACAGTAATATTGGGAAAATAGAGACAGTGCTCAGTTGGTACATTTACACAAATAACTGACTTAACTCAGAGCATAGCAGTTCAGCTGAACATGCACAACTGTAAAATGTATCTACAGTCAATGATGAATAAAGTTTCCAATAATAAATAAAAAATGAATGAATATTTACTTTGGTTTAAATGGGGCAGTTCTTTCAATGGAATTCCAATTTTACATATGATTAGTACCAAGCAACAGAGCAAAATCAAAATTACAAAAGCACTGATATGTTTGTTTGACAAAGAAAAGGATTTCACTTAATGGAGCATTTTTAGAGCTTTCAGCAACATCTCGAGGCCTTCATCAGTGGGGGAGTTTGCTCACTTGTTATGAAGATGGTTTAGTTGTCATCACATGGCCTAAGTTTTGTATATGGGGTTTGATGGGAACCCATGTCTCTGTTTAAAGGTGGTCTCTGGTATCAGATGTTCTTCACTGCGGTGTCTGTTTCTGTTCATTCAATCTTTTGTCGAGGGTCCTTGCTCTTTCTGATGCAGGGGCGATTACAGGATTTTTTAAGTGTTGTGGCATGGGGGGGCAATAATCAGGGGGAGAATACAGCAAAGAAAATCTGCTTATAGAAATATAAGAAATATTGGACAAGATAGAAGAACACAATGTAATTCTGCTAAATAGAACATGACATTCATTATTAATTTCACTTGTTTTCATTTTAAACAAATTGTATATCCGAATACAATACACATTTTCTACAGGCTCAGTCTGCCACTTTTTTAAGAAACTATTCCAGTGCTGGTTCCATGGTTTTAGAATTTTGGATAGTCATCATGGTAACATTAATTGGTCATGTGACAAGATCTGGGAAGATTGGCAGAACAGGCAGCCATGTGACAGTACTCTGATCCAATGGAAATCACAAATGTCAGATTGCCAGCACTCTAGCCTTATGGATTGGGGGGGGAGACACATCAGGGAGGCCAATCCCCCGTGCCCCCCTTCTAGCCCTGCCCCTGCTCTGATGTAGTGTTCTGTAGTTCTGTTCTGTTCCTTGTAGAGTGCTCATATCCATTCCTTGTACCCGTTGTCATGGAGTGGACCTGCTGCACCCCCACTTTTTATACCTTCTTACTGGTTTACATTTCCTGACTCTGCAATAAGTGGCTTAGATACTTAATCTTTGAACAAAGACAGGGGTAACTATTTCCTTTCCATATACAACAACTTATTATCAAGTGAGCGAAATTCCATATGAGATGACAACTGAAGGAACTTCATCTGCTGATGAAGCCAATGAGATGTGGCTGAAAGCTCTGAGGGCTAGTGCTTCTTTTGTGTGAAAATTCTCTTTCTACGGTCAATAATAAACCTTCAAGGTATGGTCCCTAAATGTGGGGCGCAGACCCACGGCTTACCTTTGAGAATTTAATCAATTATTCTTTGAGCTAAAAAAGTTTTTGTGTCCCAGTCTTCCAGGGCAATCTCAGTATTTATAGGAAAGAGATGAGAGAATGTTTTCTTTCATGTCATCTGTCTGGGACGAACCTTAACTGAAGAGTGTTCAAAAAATACTCAGTATGTATAATGATACATTGTTTAAGCCTCCATACATGATATACATAATTGCACAAAACATAGTAATTAAGGATGTAAGGATTTAGCATAAGAATTCCATTGAAATCTCATCAAATCTTGCATGTGACAATGTGGGAAGGTCAGAGGAAGGAAGATTTTTGTTTATATTTTTGTAAGTGCTGAGTAGCTGCTGTATGCAGATATTTTTTGTTTCTTATTCCAAGCGCTGATTTTAACCTGCTGTGATCTCATATGAATGTTCTCTCTGCTGAGGAGAGAATGCTGGATGGAACTGCATTTCTTGTCCCAGATAAGGTAATATTTACCTCGCCAGTAACATGTCAGTACTGTAACAGCAGCATATTTTCATTGGTTGGATAGTATCAATGTTTTTCCCCCAACATATGTTGTGTGTTTGTTTATTATCACACATGGGAAACAAGTCTGTCTCTGCATTTTGTCTCACATTAGTTTTGTATTTAAGAAGAAATTCTGAATAAAAAAATCAAATGCACTTTCTGTGTCATCATTTGCACCTGATGTATAGGAATGTATCTTTTATACAAGAAAAGCTGCACAAGTTGCCAAATAAATGCATTTTCAATGTATGCACACAAACCACATGCTTGTGGGGAAAGATGAAGAACATATACTATACATGATATGACAGGACATTTTATTCATTTGTATCTAATGTTTATTTTTAGAGGCACAAGTATATAGCATGGACCAATGCCACACTACAGTATTTGGTACTGTTACGACCATCATTATTTCATCTAAGGGTAATTTTTAAATTTGCATTATAACTACTGTTGTTACAGTAGTGAATGGGGATTTAAATAAACAAAACTACTTTAATACATTCTGCTTAGGTTATGAATATTTTATGCTAAGGATTTATTTTGGAAAGCAATTTTTACTCCCTAAAGATTAGATGGTTTACCTATTGTTTTTTTTTCTTCAATTTTATGGCAATTAAAAAAAACAAAAATAGTACAATATGTGAATTATGATTCACTAAAAGTGCACAACACTTCACCTATTTGCACTCTTTATTAGTTGAATTCCTGTTGCAAAGAATCCTCATTGTCTTATAGGTTTTATTTCGAAATGTTTTATCTGGATGCGCTGTTATTAATTAAGTGAGCTTAGTTTTATCCAGATTGAGGCTTGGGCATTGTGGGCTGAGGAGTGGGCTGGCTCTGATTAGTAAACATCCTGATGGAAAGTGTCAATGCGGAGACAAGGAAACAGTGAAACATGTATTAGTGCAGTGCAGGAAGTACTCTCGTCAGAGGAAGAAATTGTTCAGAGAACTGGGTGCAACGCGAGAAACTGTTTTTACTTTACGCACTTTATTGAATTTGGACAGTTAGAGCAAATTGAAGAAACTGATGGATTACTTCCGACATATTGGAGTATATAATAAGATATAGCTAATTATAATTATTTCTAAATAAGTTGTGAATAGCGAGTAAGGACCAGTGGAGAGCAGCAATACACTATAGATGCGTCTAGCCTGCCGGAAACAAGAAGAAGAATTAAGTGAGCTGTTGGGTATTATTTTGAAATGATTACCGGAAATTCTTCCGTTGTCCAACTTGACACCATATATATGTCAATGCTTGACACACACAGCGTGTAGTGTCCTGCTGTCGGAAAGTTTGCACGGTGGAATCAGGAAGTCCAGCATAACATTAATATCAAACGGTTACTGCTGAGGACTTCGAAGCGGTGAAACCCTCTCGTGATGCTGACTGGACTTCTCAGCCATGTGGTGAGTTGGCTAATAATGACTTTTGTGTCATAATAGTTTATGTCTGGTGTTTTAGCTGCAAGTGATTCTTTTGCTGGTGATCTGGTTGACGCACCGTTGTCATTAACGTTAGAGAGAAAACAAACCAATCGGTATTAAATAAAACGTGAATTGTTCATATATATATTTTTTGTTATTTTTAAATAACTTAAGCACTATAAATATAATTCCGTATATTTTCTATACTCCTGAAGTACGTTTTATTTCGGTATTATTTACGGTGGCCGACCAGGACAAACGCGCTACAACGCCCAAAACACTCCCATTAGGAGAAACGTACTGCAGCGTCAGAAACTATTTCAATTCAAAAACACAAAACCAATACAATAACGGAAACGTGCTGCAAATGAAAACAAAACGTGCTACAGGAAGTGAAAACAAATACATTAACAGCAAACAACTGCCAATACAGAAGTGCTGCAAACAAACACACAAACGCCAAAAACACATGCAACAGAAAAACGCTGCCAAGTTTAAAAAAAAAAAAAAAAAAAGTTTCTTTCTTCGTAACTCCAGCGGTGTCTCCCCTGCTTCTGTCAGCCTACTGCTGCTGTAGTCTCGTCTACAGGAGCGGAGCCATTTGAGGCTCAGCCCAAACCTAGGGGAGTCTGGGGGCATGCTCCCATGGGTTAGGGTGACCAGACGTCTCCGGTTTCCCGGGGACCGTCTAGGGTTGGGTACCGTTTGGATTTTTACGATTACGATGCCGAACCGGTACTTTTAAAACTATTCTGATTCCTAACCGATTCCTAAACCGATTCTTGAAAAACTGAAAAATGACATAAAAGAAAGGCTTTTATTTATTTTTTTATGGAGTTTTTTTAAAATAGAAAATTATTTAAATTTAACAATATATTAACATTTTAAAGTACTTAAATATATAATAAGTAAACCTAAGTCACCTAACACACAATTACAATATTTTAACAAATAACAGTTACACTATTAACAACTAAAAACAAAATAAATGTTGAGTTGGTATGCCAACCAGCTTAAAACTTTAGCCGTTCTTTTGCAGAAAAATTACCATATTTGCCTTCTCTGGCAAGATAGGACACCTCTCCTGACTTATGGCATGTCCTGCACAGGAGAAAACTCTGTCAGATGGTGTCCAAGAGGTCCGTACACACCCAGGTATGAGTTTGAAAGGGCAGACAATTTGGGGAGGCTGTCCGGCTTCCCCCACCACCAGGCTACAGGGTCTTGTCCTGAACGATAGACTAGCAGAGCAAGTGTAATATGTTTACTAGCGATCACGTGCAGTGAATGGTTTATATGCTTTCACATCCGTTTTGGTGAGCCCAGAGGGAAAATATGCCATTTTTAAAAGTAGCCTACATTTATGGTAGCTAGCTAACGGTAGACTACAGAGAAAGTGTGATGTTTTTACGTCCGTTTCGGAGCGTGTATAAAAAAATGTCTATCAGCAGGGATTGTAGAGTGCATGTTGCAGTTTCGGTACACAACCCTAGAAATGTCCCCGATTTTCACTGTGAGTGACAGACCGAAATTGGAATGAAAGAAAGAAAACATTGACCAAACCTAAAGTTGCGCACCCTACACGCGCAGGCTCAAGACAGCCAGAGCAAGCCCTGCTCAGAGCTCAACTTCGGTAAAGTTAGAGAGATATTCACACATTCGAGCTTCCAGGATCAATTACTCTACAGCAAAATGTTATTAAATCACAAACAACGCATCTTTCCTACTGCAGTAAGATAAACAACGAACTACAAAGTAATTTTTGTCAAAACGAGCTGCCCTCCAACCTGGAGAAATAACATTGGTCTCTGTGAGCAGCCAGCAGTGAGACAGCAGTAAGACGAGTGCTTAGGGACCGTCTACAAACTACAACACCGAAAAGAGATACAACAAAAATATTTATTAATTTAATGATTATATAAGGTGTTACAGCCCTTGGGTCCAAAAACGAGAGTCTCGACTGATGCATAAGGCGTCTATTATTTAGTTTGCCAGTCCAGCATGACGTTCAGCATTCGTTAATTCATCGTCACATTAGCACCGTGAAAACTGTTTTGAAGACAATACAAACAAACATTTCACACACGTGTTTTCACGGATACAAAATTCATTACGTGAACAAACATTTAGGATTACAAACATTAATTACACAGCAAAATAGACCATACATACACACAAACAATTTCTAAAGTACTATGAATGAAAACCCATCGTACCTCGCTGCGCTCCCCAAGGAATGCAAACAATATACGATTGTCCTTTCTTCCGTCATGAAACGGGCGTCAAGTTCTCAAAGTTCATAAAAGGAAACAAAAATCTCAGATAAAATCCTGTAGGCACAAACACAGCTGCGTGCCATGCACACCCGCCAGCTACCTTTCAAAGCTCATCCTCAATTGTGCAAAACTACGGTGCCATTAAAGGGACACATTTCAACATTGCGGGTACACAGAATTTCCAGTCAATCATATACAAATATTTTACCCGTTTTACTCATTGACTCCACAGCATATATAAAAACTCCAAAGTGGTGCTTTACATAAGGTATTGTCTCCAAACTTACCTCAATTATACATATAGTATATACATATACTTATAGTATCTCACAAAAGTGAGTACACCCCTCACATTTTAGTAAATATTTCATTATATCTTTTAATGGGACAACACTGAAGAAATGAAACTTTGCTACAATGTAAAGTATTAAGTTTACAGCTTGTATAACAGTGTAAATGTGCAGTCCCCTCAAAATAACTCAACATACAGCCATTAATGTCTAAACCGCTGGCAACAAAAGTGAGTACACCCCTATGTTAAATTCCCATAGAGGTAGGCAGATTTTTATTTTTAAAGGCCAGTTATATTGTTTTTCTTTACTGTGTGTGTTGTAATCTAGCTCATTAGCGCCTCCACTGGACTGGAGTGGTGGTGGTAGAATCAATCAGGAAATGAGCTACTAATGCCTAGACCCTATGCCGAACGAGACCGAATGTAACCGTGCAACCTGCCGGCCGCTCGAGTCTAATGTAACCGTGCAACCGGCCGGCCGCTCGACTCTAATCTAATCAAGCGGTGTCTTGGTTCTTGGCAAGTTTGAGTTATTAACCGAGCCTTGTTTCTGGTGCATCTTAGAGGATTGTGTTCACGGCAATTCATACATTATCAATGGGGAAGTACAGTACATCACATACAAATACACATCATGTTATTTTGGTAGTTATGTTAAGTTAAATGTTAGAGAAGTGAATGTTACATGGTAGCTAGGCTAGGCTGTCACAAGGAGACCGTAAGGACCGTAACCGAGGGTAGGCTACTGCATGAGTCTATGTAATCAAACGGGTGTCCAGGTTCTCGGCAAGTTTGACTTATCAACCGATAGCAGAAGCCTTTATTTCTCGTGCATTTTAGAATTGTGTTCATGGAAATTCATATGCTACATTACCAAGGGGAAAGTATTAGGCCTATATCACATACAAATACACGTAATGTTATCTTGATAGTTATGTAAAGTTAAACGTGATCATCACCTGCGCATGTGTTGTCAAATTAATGAAGATGTTTTCTGAATTTGCTTGTGTTTTGTCTATTTGCGTGTGTTTCATTAAGTTGCAGTGCGTTTGCCCCTGTCGTCCACCGTAAAAATAGATAAATATAATAAAATACAATAATAAATTAATATACCTATTTTGTTACACTATGCTGGATTAGAATTCATATAATGAAGGTCTTAGTTGAAAAATCTACATTTGAATCCATCCCATAATAATCTGGGCTGCTCTTAGTGCTGGGCGGTATTACCGGTTCATACCGGTATTCATTTTTCGAATGATATGACTATACTGCTAAATCTGTTTAAGCTGGGAGAGGCTCCGGTCACTACTGCACATTCGAAAAGAGAAGAAAGATAGAGGATGAAGAAAGACTGGAGATACACCAGAACAATGTGTGTGCTTTTTTTTTTTTTTAAATAAATCCAACATAATTTAGCCACTGTTGTTTCCGGTCGTGCTAATGTTATTCGGGCGCACTAACGTTAAGACCTGTCACTTCAAGCATGCAGCGAGGCAACATTATGAAAAGCAATAACAATCCACTTACGGTTCCGCTACAGGCCGTCAAGAGACTGGTTCAGAGCAATGATTAAAACACTGGAGTTAAAACGTCTTGCGTCGCCGAAACTGTAATAACGTTATTCAAACAACACCGACGCAAGCTGAGAGCGGAGCTACGTTCAGTCGCCCACTTTTCTACATAACAAAACATTATCTCTGGTCAAGGTAGTGTTTATACAACTATCTTACAACTATTTTGTTTTGAAAAGGAAGAAATGTTAAAGTTGTTGGTATGTGTTATTTTGTTTAAGTTTATTTTACTACTTTGCAGTTTGCACAATAAAAATACTTTAGATTCTGTAACTGTTTAATGCCTTCCCCTTCATATAACGTTATTGTACATATGTTGTAGAGCCAAGCAAACCCTTTATCCTATTTTCCACTGGGGGCGTCTGCGCTGCGTTCAGGAGGTGCTGTGACCCCCCTGTGAAGGTACAAAACAGGAAGGCAGCCTGGAACGCAGCCCAGTGGAGAATCTGAGTTAGTAATCAAAGCTTTTAGTACCTAAACCTGATGACATTGAATGGTTCTTTTTTTATATCCTATGTACTGACAGTAGAATAAGCCATTATAAAAATATATAGCCTTGGTCAAGCAAAAAGAAAATACTATGATATACCGTGAAACCGCCATAATCTTAAAAAATACCTTGATACTGACTGCAGTACACTTAGGAAAGCCATACATCCTCTGAATGCCCCCCAGTCTGTGGTTGTAAAGTTTTATGAGGCTGTGATTATTCAAGAGTTCACAACAGGGGATTTTATAAAGCGTGGTCAAGTTTCAGAAAATAGTCTCACTACAATGAAATGGCTCATATGGGGACAAACATCAGCACACATGAATACAATTTGGCTCATTGAATTTACAAGAGTCTCAGCTTTCTAGTTGGACACTCAAGACCATTATATAAGACACAATATCTTCACTCTAGCGTTAAAACGGAGCCCGCTACAGCCTCTGAAAGACAGTTAAGTCGGCTTAAAGGGGTGATAGAATGCAAAACTGATTTGACCTTGTTGAATAATGACAGTTTAGTGGGTAACTAGGACACGCATAGAACCTCTAAATCCCATTTGACACCTCTTTTCTCTGCAAATCTCACTATTTGAAACTGCCTCTGAAAACGGGCGAATCTCAACAAGCCCCATAGTTGACGTCAACTATTGCGGCTCCTCCTCATTTGGCTCTAGTCTGTGTTTGTCACGCCCCAACATTTGCATAGGCTACACAACTGACCTGAGATCAGTTAGTCTTCTGAATCTAGGTCGTGCAGATCTCAGTAATTCTATACATTGTTCATATGCTATTTTACCATTAAATTCACTTCTGAGACTTTTTTATGCGAGAAATCAACTATGTAGAGGTCAAATATGGGCCGTTTTACGCAAATTTATGTCTAATTGCAAATTTTGTCCGACTGTGTGTCGGACTTCAGAGGCCGGTGCTGCCTGTGTTGCTGCCTCGCCGCCCGGCCTGCCTCCCTTCACAGACCCCGGCCTGCTGTGAACTCGATTGAGCTCCATTACGGCTGGCAGCCCACGGCACTTCATACCCGCGCAAAGTCACCGTTTTGGGCTAATGAACTACGAAACGCCACTGCTCTGACAGAGCTCCAGGTAGGGCTGTGACGATAACCGCATCACTGCAATACCAGCGGTGACGTGCCACTACCGCGGTCATGACTTCATCACCGCATATTTTTTTTTTTTCACCTTTAGCTCGCTTAACTTACAGGAGAACAGATATTGTGTGATATGACATATAATGAAAGCAATAATCATTGTGTAGTTACCCTCATCGACTGTCTTCTATCCTACATTCAAGAGTTTATGGAGAGAAAAAAAAACGCAAGTTGCCCGTCACTTCAGCTTTGCACATGAGGATGGACAGTCCATTGAGCTGAGGTGGACGTGGACACATTAACATTAACGCTGCAGTGTTTACCATTGCACATTAGCCTACCAGCTAGCAGAGTTTCCTTCTGCTTATAGCTTAATCCTGACAAAACCGAACGGTTGAATCTCAGCCTGCATGCACATTTTGTAGCCTAAACAGAGCAGCTTATATTGGTTATCTTACACAGAGCACTCTGTCTGCTCAGCTGCTAAGACCGCTGTGCTGCGGAGCGTCTGCCATTGACATTGTCGGCAAACCTTTTTTTTTTTCTTTTTACTTTATTGACAATAGAGCTTTCTGAACTGTCTGTGGAATAGATCAACGGAGATGAGAGAAAGCAGAGTGGCCATAAATGACAGCAAAACACAGTAAAGACTCTCACATTGAGCTGAAATGGAAACACTGTGCTATGGGTTAAGCTGATGTTTATCGGGGGGTAACGGCCATTCACTTTACCGGCGGTATTGACAACAGATAAAGCCACTGTCTTGAGAAGCTCAAGCTTGTTGTTTTATTGTTTACTTTACATCATCTTTGCTATCTCTTTTTCCTCTCGCTTTTCCTCACAGCAGCACTCATATGCTGCTCTCCGTTACCGCTTGCTCTCCACACGGGCACTGACGTCAGTCACTTGAGGCCCCCTGCCATTCTGCCATTCAAAATACTATACCGTCACAGCCCTAGCCCCAGGGCCTGCAACTCCCCTCTTCCTGCTAGCTAAATGCCCGGTGTATGTGAGTGAAAGCACGGTCAGCGAGCTTGTTACGCCAGCATTCTCTTACCACAGGTTCCAGTTACTCTTTTAATGTATGTAATTATAATGTGTTGAGTTATTTAAACAAACGATTGGGGAAATAAACGCCGCTTGTCCGTGAGTCTCATTGATAGAGCCTATGGCTGGATGGAGCTCTATCAATGAGAGCTAGCTAGCCTCCTCTTAGAATTCCTCTGGAATTCACAAAAATTCATCAACTTGAAATCGGACACCGTTGTTAGCTTAATAAAACATTTAGTTAGATGTTGTGTAAGTGGCGTGACGAAATTCAAACCGTACATATACTCGAATTACGACCAAAAATGAAGCTAACTAGCCGCAATCTGTACACATAGGATTGAAGGGACAGTCGCAGCTAACGAAACCCTTACAGCTCACAAATATTCATTAACTTGAAATCGGACACCATTGTTAGCTTTATAAAACATTTAGTTCGATGTTGTATAAGTGGCGTGACGAAATTCAAACTGTAAATATACTCGAATTACAACCAAAAATGAAGCTAACTAGCCGCAATCTGTACACATAGGATTGAAGGGACAGTCGCAGCTAACGAAACCCTTACAGCTCACAAATATTCATTAACTTGAAATCAGACACCGTTGTTAGCTTTATAAAACATTTAGGTATATATTGTATACCTAAGTGGCGTGACATGTGTGTAACATGTGGTAAGAGATTGCTGGTGTAACAAGCTCGCTGACCGCGCTCTCACACACGGGCCATTTAGCTAGCAGGAAGAGAGGAGATGCAGGCCCTGGAGCTCTGTCAGGGCAGCGGTGTTTGGTAGCTAGTCCATTAGCCCAAACGGTGACTTTGCGCGGGTATGAGGTGCTGTGGGCTGCAGCAGCTGTGCCGGAGCTCAATCGAGTTCACAGCAGGCCGGGGTCTGTGGAGGAAGGCAGGCCGGGCGGCGAGGCAGCAACACAGGCAGCTGAACTCCGACACACCATCCATCCATCCATCTTCGTCCGCTTATCCGGTGTCGGGTCGCGGGGGGAGCAGCTCCAGCAGGGGACCCCAAACTTCCCTTTCCCGAGCAACATTAACCAGCTCCGACTGGGGGATCCCGAGGCGTTCCCAGGCCAGTTTGGAGATATAATCCCTCCACCTAGTCCTGGGTCTTCCCCGAGGCCTCCTCCTAGCTGGACGTGCCTGGAACACCTCCTTAGGGAGGCGCCCAGGGGCATCCTTACCAGATGCCCGAACCACCTCAACTGGCTCCTTTCAACGCAGCGGAGCACGGGGCCATCTCGAAGCTCCTCACGGATGACTGAGCTTCTCACCCTATCTCTAAGGGAGACGCCAGCCACCCTCCTGAGGAAACCCATTTCGGCCGCTTGTACCCTGGATCTCGTTCTTTCGGTCATGACCCAGCCTTCATGACCATAGGTGAGGGTAGGAACGAAAACTGACCGGTAGATCGAGAGCTTTGCCTTCTGGCTCAGCTGTCTTTTCGTCACAACGGTGCGATAGATGGAATGTAATACCGCACCCGCTGCGCCGATTCTCCGACCAATCTCCCGCTCCATTGTCCCCTCACTCGCGAACAAAACCCCAAGGTACTTGAACTCCTTCACTTGGGGTAAGGTCTCATTCCCTACCTGGAGAAGGCATTCCATCGGTTTCCTGCTGAGAACCATGGCCTCAGATTTAGAGGTGCTGATCCTCATCCCAACCGCTTCACATTCGGCTGCAAACCGATCCAGTGAGTGCTGAAGGTCACAGGCCGATGATGCCATCAGGACCACATCATCTGCAAAGAGCAGCGATGAGATCCCCAGCCCACCGAACTGCAACCCCTCCCCACCCCGACTACGCCTCGATATCCTGTCCATAAATATTACAAACAGGATTGGTGACAAAGCGCAGCCCTGGCGGAGGCCAACCCTCACCTGAAACGAGTCCGACTTACAGTTTTACCAAATTTGCAATTAGCCATCCATTTTCGTAAAACGGCCCATATTTGAGCTTTATATAGTTGATTTCTCGCATAAAAAAAGTCTCAGAAGTGAATTTGGTAAGGAAACATTGCAGTGTCTGGAATATGAGATTCTGTCGCGTTTCTAATGTGTGTGTATTGGGGATTCGCTCAACCAATCAGCACGCGACCTCTAATGCGTGTGTATGGCGATTCGCTCAACCAATCAGCGCGCGTCTCTACGTGTGTGTACGGGGCTAAAGCTCAACCAAGCAGCGCGCAGCTCATCTAAATATTCATGACCATACCATATTTGGAAGAAAAGCTCTTGTTACAAATAGGGCCAAAACACAGGGATGCATAAGGGCCAATAAAATATCAACCAGGCCATTTTCAGCCCAACTAATGTTACATACCCCATTAGGAGACCATAAGGAACAGTGTGAAATACCCTATATAATCATTCTATCACCCCTTTAAAAGATTCTGGGCTTTTGAGAAAACATTTCAGGCTGGAGCCCCAGAAGCATTAATGGTGAATTTGGACGTGATGTGTCGAAAGGTGCATGACACTAGTGCTGACAAAAAAAATTGTGTAATGGCTTATTCTACTGTCAGAGTACATGGAATATAAAAAACATTTTAATGTCATCATGTTTACTAAAAGCTTATAAAAACTATATGAAGGAGAATACATGAAACATGTTACAGAATCTAAAATATTTTATTGTGCAAAGTAGTAAAATAAATTTAAATAAAATAAATACATACCAACAACTTAAAACAAGATAAGAAAACAAAATAATTGTAAGATAACACTACCTTGGCCACAGGTAGATTGGTGGATTGTTGTCGGCCGAAGGCAGGCGACGAAGGCAGGGAGAAGCAAGGACGCCAGACGGGCCTGCTATTCCGGCTAAGGGAACTATCACACAGATCGCCAATGCCAAGCCTCCTACTCACCAATGTCAGATCGATCACACACAAAATGGATGAGCTACAACTACACACGGATCTGCTGCGTGTTGATTATCACCGGAAGCCTGGCTGAATACACTGACGGCCAGACGGCAGGGCGAGCTAGCTACCTGCAGGATGTCTGAGTTGAAAATGCATCTTGTTGTCACGTAAGGGCCCTGTTCATGTTGCGCAGACATTTGAATTGTATTTTGTGTCTGTTAAGAGGCACAAAGGCACTCTTTAGATAATCCCCCCACAACTGCCGTTTTAGCTAAGTTGGAGTAGTTGTAGCTGCAGCAGCTGTGTTACTAGCACCAATTCGGCACGTTTTTTTTTTCTTTTTTTTCTATTGACTGTACTAGCATATTTATAGCGATCAAGATTAACGTAAAAAAAAGGCACGTGGAGGCGTTCAAAGCCTGGAGTGAACTCATACAAATAACCCGTTGACGTTTAACTGGAAACGCCAAGCATGTAGATACTGTGCCCGTTGAAACTGAAGTCAGTCAAGACAAAACAGCAGCGTGGCGGGGGCAGTCGTGTCCAAATTTGTAAAATGAGTAGTAATGTTTAGTGTAGACTTATCGTAGTAATGAGAGTGATGCGTATCCATAGAATTCAATATAAAACACAATTGACAGTGGATGGAAGCTGTGTCACAAATTAATCTGACCAAATTGTTAAAGCTATCTCCACAAACGTTACATGTGAACACCTCAGAAAGTATGTTTCACTCATTTTCTGTATGAAAGCATAAACAGTTCTCAAATCGACTTGAAGTCAGATTAATAACGGAATGATATGGTACAAATATAACACTGATAACGGAAAGGTTTTGGAAAAAAACACTGAAGTTTCCAGTAGCCAATTGTGAACAGGCATCGGCACAGCCACCTACATTGTCAGTCTTCGTTCTTAGTACAACTGGATTAAGTGTATTGAGACCTGTTGATATTTTAATACAGCCTGTAAGTAAAACATAAACTACGTATGAGGTGTTTACACCCAGCTGAATGCAGCGTGGAGACAGCTGTCAGCTGTGGCAAAATGTGATCTGCTCAGATTATACTGTTACATCTATAGGCTTTTAAAACAGTAATGTAATTATATTTCTGTAGACTTTATACTATAGCTATGTTATGTTAAAAGCTACGCTCATCACAATTCTATACTATATTATGCCTACTTATTTATCCAGATAAGATGGGTGGCAGGAGTTGGATAATGGCGCCCAGGTGTAGACAACAAAAATTATCATTAGGCTATATCTTTAACATGTCACAAGTTAGTGGGTTTGTGAGGAGTTGGTAAGAGATAGTGAGATATATTATACAGTGAAAGTAAGTGATTAATGATTGATTGTGACAGATTTCTTATTATTATTTATCTGCATCTTATTTCATCTGTAGCATATATACCTGTCTGTATTCATAGTGTACATATTACTATATTACTTATACATTTTATATAGTTTTTCTGTTCTACTTTTATTTAATGTGTAGTTGTGCCTATTCTGTTGTGTTTGAACTTTTGAGCAGCTGTAACAACAAACAAGCTGGATCAATCAAGTTTATCTTATGTTATTGAATGTCTGGATATCTGCAATATAATTATTAGGAAACACTACAATTCAGATATCTACAATCCAATTGTTAATAGAATCTTAATTTCAGTATCCAAAATGAAAAAAACATTCCAGATATAGTGTAATTTAAAAATGTCACTGTGCCTAGTCAAAATATCCACAAATGTAGTATGGATATGTTTTTCATTTTGGTAACTTTACTTGAACACATGAACCCTAACCCTAACTTGTCATGACAAAAACCGAATGATACTTACTAATAGAAGTGTTATGTCATAAACGTTTATGACCCATTCATGACAGTGTCATGTCACTCTTATGTAGATACTTTCAAGTCAAGTGTAACCTTCATTTTTTTTATATCTGACATTACAATAATGACTAGTAACAATTGGATTGTGTTGCACATTCACTTGGCCCATAAAGCTGATTCTGAATCAATACTGCTCATTGTCTTTCATTCAGTCACAGTAATGAGTAGGTGTAATGTACCGTGTAACAAATCACAGAGCTTGCTGCATATTTGATCTTAAATTTTGGCAGAGTAAATTTGGCCCACGTTTACAGGTGGCGTACTGTTAAGTATGCTAGTTGATTTCAGTGGGTTTATATGTCGCAAGCTAGAAACGTCTTGTTGAAATATATTGTGAATCTCTATTATATAGTATAGCATTATATTGTATGGCTACAATATATAATACCCCAGTTTGCTTATATTTTAGATACATACAGTGTTGTTTTGACAGTGAATTATTTACTAAATGTCACAAGTCGATCTGGGTGTTTCTGTGGCTTGCAGTGAATGACACACTCGCCAGCCAATGTATGATATTTCGTAACGACAACGGCTAATGTTTGCATGCATGTCTGTCGGGACCAGAATGAATGCTCAGCAACGCGTTTCTATGGTCAAGTTTTAACAAGACACTGACAAATGAATGTGAAATGGAGGCGAAGCGATCAGCATGTTTATTTCCTGGTCAGTCGTCAATGGGTCCTCAAAGGCCACACGTACACCACATCTGCCTCTATCACCAGATGTTTCAAACAGCAGTTAATCCAGAACACCGGCAACAACAGTGGCTAAATTATGTTGGATTAAAAAAAATTGTTTAACTCTGAACAGCAGACAACTCCTTTCTTGAGCACATGTTTTTCTGCTGTTTCTCCGGTCTTTCTTCATCCTCTATCTTTATTCTTTGTTCTTGAATGTACAGTAGCGACCGGAGCCTCTCCCTTTAACAGACTTAACAGAGTGTTTTGCCACCTGGCTAGCTAGCAGCTACAATGTTACGGGAAAAGTTGTAAATGTACAATTATTAGTGTTACAAATTGTTGTGTGCCATGGTGTTTTACACTGTTAAAGAGAGTTAGTTGTGGGTGATTCATTGTTGTGTTATGAAGTTACTACCATGAGAAGAGTAGGCCACACTGTCCAGTTCTCAATTCAATCGCAGCTTACATCACCCATTTCGCTCTCCGCAGCAATGCAAAATTCATATAATTCTGGAAATGAATAGTGGTATATGGTTTAAACTGGTATACCGCCCAGCACTACATGACACACAACTGAAAAGCAGACATAACTCTCACATTATAGTGCAGTAATAATAGAATACCTTTATTGTCATTTAACATTATACAATTTGCTCCCACATCAACACAACATATATGCACACCTGTCATGCAGAAAAACTAGGCTAATAATAAAAAAGAAAGATAAAATAAGTAATAAAAGTGTAAATTTTGTACATTGTGCTGAATGCTATTTGCACCTTATAAATACATTCTTGCACGCAAAAGCTTTTGCACATTTCCTCATTTCCAGTATGGAAAATATGAATCCAGTTTTAGTCCTGTGGTGTGATGATGTTGAGAGGGTGGTTGTGGTGGACTGAACAAAATATCACAGTGAAAATGTGGAATAATCATGGACTTACCTCATGGACTCATGGCAGTGCGCTACTCACCCGGACAGTTATGAGAGCCAATCAATGCGTGCGTGTGTGCGTGCGCGGGTAAAAAACATTTTAGTGTCGGATTTTTAGTCAACGATATTGCATGTTGATATCACCACAGTCAGCGTTTTAATGAGGGTGGTGTTGTCTCGTCTCATATTATCATTAACTAATTTAACACTTCAGCATTGCACAACCCTGTCGAGAAGTGGTGAATGTTCAGCTCATAGCAACTTAATACGCTATTGTGTCTGGTTTTTGTTTGATATTGTTGGCAAATGGCTTTTCATTGAGTTTACTCTTAGCGAAAGAGTTACGCAGCGCCTTTTTCCAACCTCATTCAGCACAACAGTTGTGATGTTCCTGTCAACTATCCGCTCGTGCTCCAGGAACATGAAGAAAAGTTTGCTTGTTATATCCAGCAATCATGTTACGTTGCAGCAAAAAGTGAACTGCTGTCGCAGCCTGTAAACCCCCCCCACCCCCGCTGCTGCCCAGAGCGTGTCAACAGTCTGCTGAGTGCTGCACCATAAGCTTATTGTTCAGCCGTTTATTTTTATTTTTAATATCAATATCCAATGCTGTCCAAATTGCTCCAAAATCCACACCCCAAGTTCATTGGTACCCAGGAAACCAAGTGTGAAGGAGATGGGCTGAACGGTTCATGAGATATTTCAAAGACAGACGCAGAGACATGCATACATACACACAGAGGCGTCCCGCTTTATTAGATAAATGTTAGTTTATTTGTACATATAGAAATAAGAAAGAGTAGAGTAACAAAATACATGTGCAGATGTTGGGATTGCTACATCTATCACAACTGCCTTCTTCTTCTGCTGTTTGTTGACCACCACGATGTCCAGTTTGTTAACAATCAGCATTTTATCAGTCTGGAAAGTCTTTGCTCTGCCTCCCACTTTGACCCTGGGACTTCCAGCCAATACTGTACAGTAGGGCTGCACTATTAATCTAATCGCAATTGTGATGTCACTCTGTGCGATTACATAACCGTAAATGTGTGATTTGAGTTAACAAAAAGGTGTGCTGTGTGCGTGAGACTCAGTGTGCTTTCCAGTCTCCACGTTGTAACACACCTTCACTTTATTGACAGTGTTAACAACAGATGAAGCCACTGTGTCTTAAAGGGTAACTACAGTTTTTTTCTACTTGGACCCTGTTTTCCTATGTTTTTGTGTGAAGTGATTGACAACAATCTTTAAAATTGGTCCAGTATGGAGAAGTCACGTGACGAGCAACCACAGTGGCCGCAGAAAACGAAAGCTCCTTACCCACATTACTCTGCATTTCATTGAAAAACCAGGTCTATTCCTTTTTCTTCAACGCCAAATCGGTTTATCTGTTATCACAGTGACTCAGTGAAAGGCCTGCAAGCACAACAAAGCAGGTGTCGTTGTCGTCTAAACTATCTACTCGGATAGAGAAATCTGCTAACATGGTGGCAGCTAACAGAGCGGTGGCTAACCTAGCAACTGATGCTAGCGCAGTCCTCAACATGGAGGACTTGATCGCTCAGGTCTTGGAAAAGCAACAAAGTGTGCTTGAATCAGTGGTCTACAATGCAGTGAAGAGAGCGCTAACGGAAATTAAAGCCTCGCCACAACACATCGGGGCAGAGCCTGAGATGCAGGAAATAACGGTACGTGATCCGATGCAACCTGACTGCGGCACATTCACGATCCAGCGGCATCGGGAGCTTGAAGGGGCACAACACGAGCTACATGCTAAAGGCATCTCAGACTCGCTCATCTACCCGGCCACCCTAAGAATGACCCACGGAGGGATAGAGTTCACCTTCACTACAGCCACAGATGCGGGCATTTTCTGTCGGGAGTTGGATATGGAAGACGACGTGACATCCACACAGGCCGCTATGCACCGGGGCTTGTTGCCGACGACGGAGCCAGAGGACGGCGGGGGGACTTCGCGTCTGGTGCTGGAGGCGGGGCCGAGGCTGTGGACTAGCGGTATCTGGGCTACGGTGCCAAGTTTGACTTGAGGACACTGTATGTAAGTTTTGGGGCCAAGCTTTAAAGGAACATTTAACCAGACTGTAAGAACATGATGAATGCTGGATGTTTAGTTTATAGTCTGTTAACATTTAGCCAGACTGAAAGAACATGATGGATGCTGACTGTTCAGCTTACAGTCTGTATGTTACTCCAACTAGATTGGTGTGTTTTTCACATAGCTTATTTCAGAATTTGATAGCTGGTTGAGACCTAGTTCTAGAGTTTTTGTAACACCGTTCATGTTTAGCATAAGAAGTTCATCAGACCTGTTTCAACTTGTGACTTTAAACAGGAGGGGTAATTGTGGGCTGGAGTTTATGCATGCTGCGTTTGATGTGGCCACGTATCTTACAGATAGGGGATGGGGTCTGCGGTCTCAGAGGGTTAGGGGATTTATTTTTTATGTTTTTACCACACCTTGCTCAGATCCAACAGTTCACCCTTTGCTACATATTTATCAGCAAATTCCGGTAGGGTACACAAGACAGGTATGCGTGTATATTTTGAAGATGGCTGAACTTTCAATCCTTTCAGTTAACATCAGGGGGCTAAACTGGCCGATCGAACAAGCTAAATTCCTGGACTACTTAAGAAGAAAGAATATAAATGTAGCGCTCATACAAGAGTCACATTTACAACTTCCGGGTTAATATGCATCAAAGATTTATATACTAAAGGCATATTGAACAGTTTCGAGAACCTCTGCAGACTGTTCGACCTCCCACAAAGCCATTTTTTTTAAGATACTTTCAGATTCGTAATTTTGTTAAGAACAAGTTTCCACCCTTCCCTGATTTTCCCCCTACCTCGCCCTTAGACAGTCTTACTCTTAACTTTAATGATAGGGGATTGATTTCCAGATTGTATTCCCAGCTCATGTCTTTGAAAGGGTACGACCTGGATAAAATTAAATCCAAATGGGAAGATGAACTGGGCATAAAGTTGTCTGAGGCTTTTAGGAGGGAGGCGCTCAAAAGGGTCCACTCATCATCATCCTCTGTTAGGTTAGGGCTCATACAATTTAAAGTGCTTCACAGGGTTCACTTGAGCAAGGAATGGTTAGCGAGAATATATCCCGGGTTAGATGCAACCTGTGATAGATGCTCTTTCTCCCCAGCCAGTCTAACGCACACATTTTGGTCTTGCTCCTCTCTAAATAATTACTGGGAATTGGTTTTTAAAACTATCAGTGAGGTCCTTGGGGTGGCACTGCGTCCTTGTTCTTCAATAGCTATTTTTGGATCTCCCAGTGACACTATAACAATTACCTTAAAGGGGTGATAGAATGATTATATAGGGTATTTCACACTGTTCCTTATGGTCTCTTAATGGGGTATGTAACATTGGTTGGGCTGAAAATGGCCTGGTTGATATTTTACTGGCCCTTATGCATCCCTGTGTTTTGGCCCTATTTGTAACAAGAGCTTTTCTTCCAAATATGGTATGGTCATGAATATTTAGATGAGCTGCGCGCTGATTGGTTGAGCGACTTGCCATACGCAGACATTAGAGACGCGCGCTGATTGGTTGAGCGAATTCCCAATACACATACATTAGAGAAGCGACAGAATCTCATATTCCAGACACTGCAATGTTTCATTACCAAATTCACTTCTGAGACTTTTTTAAGCGAGAATCAACTATATAAAGCTGAAATATGGGCCGTGGTTTACAAAAATTGATGGCTAATTGCAAATTTGGTAAGACATGTCGGACTTTAGGAGCTCCACACAGTCTGACGAGAAAGCGGCAGCCTGCTGGGCTCCATACCCAGCGCAAAGTCACCCTTTGTGGATACTGCACTACGGGCCCGCGGCCAGCTGCCGGCATAACTAATATATTTACGGTTTGAATGCGTCCCACTTATATAACATCATTCCCCAATGTCTTATAAAGCTAACCGTTGTGCATTTGATTTTAAGGCATTTTTATGAACGCGGTCTCTGTAGGACGAGCAGCTGCTTGCTATATGTCCCATTCATTACAATGGGGAAATACCGCAGCTAGCTAGCTACACTTTCGTCATAAGTAAATTATATTTACAGTTTGAATTTCGCACGCCACTTTATATAACATCATTCCCCAATGTATTATAAAGCTAGCGCTGTGTCCGATTTGATTTTAAGGCATTTTTATGAACGCATAAGCGTCTTTGTAAGTGGAGCAGCTGCTTGCTATATGGCCTATTCATTACAATGGGGAAATATCGCAGCTTGCTCACTTTCCGCATAACTAAAGTATATTTACAGTTTGAATTTCGCCACGGCATGAATATTATAGGTTCCTCAAGGTCTTACAAAGCTTAGCTAACACTTGTCCGATTCGGATTTCAATTGAATGTATTTTTGTGAATGTCAGAGTTAGGAGGAGGCTAGCTAGCTCTCATTGATGGACTCCATCTCACCGTGGCTCTATCAATGAGACTCGCCGGGACAAGAGGCGTTTATTTCCCGATTGTTTGTTTAAATAACTCAACACACATACCCATTATAAGATTAACTGGAACCTGCGGGCTGCGGTAAAAGATTGCGGGCGTAACAAGCTCGCTGACACTGCGGTCAGGGCAGCAACCCAGGCAGCACCAACACCGGCACTAAACTCCGACACACAGTCGGAGAAAATTTGCAAATAGCCATCCATTTTCGTAAAGCGGCCAATATTTGAGCTTTATATGGTTGATTTCTCGCATAAAAAAGTTTCAGAATTGAATTTTGTAATGGAATAACAGAGATCTGCGTGACCTAGCTAGATTCAGAAAACTACCTGATCTCAGGTCAGTTGTGTAGCCTATGTAAATGTTGGGGCGTGACTGTTCTCTTAATACACCCAAGGGCTGACAAAGGTTCCGGTTTTTGGGAGGTTGACGTCAACTTCCAGCTTTGTTGGGATTCGCCCGTTTTCAGCGGCAGTTTCAAAATATGAGATTTTCATAGTAAAGGGGTGTCAATGGGATTTTGAGCTTCTATGTATGTCCTATTTACCCACCGAACTGTCGTTATTCAACTATGACAGGGTAAAATCGGTTTTGCATTCTATCACCCCTTTAAACTGCAACCCAGAGGGACATCATTGCTTATACTTCCTTATTGGCCCGCAGAAGAATTTTGTTAAGTTGGAAATCCCCTACCCCACCATCTGCAACAGTTTGGCTAGAAGATGTGATGTTCTTTTTAAAATTAGAAAAGATAAAATTTTCATTTAAGGGATCTGTGGACAGATTTTATTTGAAATGGGAACCTAATTTTGTCATATTTAAAAAATTTGAAAGAATTACCCAGTTAACCTATTTTCCATGTATCTCTCTCTTTATACCTTTCTGTGACACTATTTGTTGTTTTGACCCTAGTGTAGTTTGTCTCACAGAATGGAAAAAATATTATTATTATTTTTGTATGCATTTATACTGTAATAATGATACTTTTGTCACCAGTACTTTTGTTTTGATTGGTATGCATGGGTACATGCCTTGAAATGGTGTAGTGACTTAATGGTTATATTCTGTCTTTGTAACCAGATGCATTTTTATTCTGTTGTATTTAAGCTGCCCAGGGAAAGGTTGTTTTGGGGGTTCATTATAGTTAAAAACAGGAGGAAAAAAATTAAACTTTCATGGTTTCATTGTATAATGCTTTACTCCTCTCAATAAAAAAAAAACAACAAAAAAAAAGTCACATTTACGTAAAAGAGATCGCCTACAAAATAAATACTAAGAGATTGCTGCTTCATCTAGTGACGACACCAAGGGGGGCGCTGTTGAGCAATGGAGGAGTGAGACGTGTTTTACATAGCTCCAGTAACTTTTTCTTTTATTAATACACTAAACACCTGTATATCCGCCTAAAAGTGCTTTGGAGTGACATAAGAAGACAGAAGCAAGTGGGAAATTAAACCTAAAAAGAGAGAACGATGTCAAAAAAGGCAAAACCCAAAAAGAATGACCAGCAAGAAGCAGGCCTCGATCAACCCTCAGACTCAACTGTGGTGGTGGAGCCCAACAACCTGAGTGAGGAGGCAGACCCACCAAACCGGACTGGCCGCTATTGCTGCGCTGCGAAATTAAATTACCCAGATTAAAGATGACATATGCGCCACTATCAACAGCTATTAGGACTGTCTAGTCCATCTCAGCATCAACAGCACATAGGCTATATGCATAACATAGTGCTATCCAGAACATGTGATGCTTGGAAAATGAAGAGGATAGTTTTAAAAGGTAATATGGGTGTGTGAAAACAAACGAGGCAATATTTATCTCCTTTTCATCCCTCTAACTGACCTTACTGGTAACGATGGTCCAAGTGCATGTGTTGATAAAAGGTTTAGCAAACTTAAAAGACGGGAGTAGGTGTGCAACTCCAAAGTAAATAGCCAATAAAACAGCTTTCTCCTTTGAGAGCTAGGGAAAACTATCTGGACTACCTAGTCCATCTATCCATCAACCGCACATATACATAACTGTGTGCTTTCCAGAACATGCAATGCTTGACAAAGCAACATGATAATCACTGCAATTTTTTATTTCACAGGCTCTTGGACATGAGCTTGTTCCGGAGTCCATTAACTCTTGAAGAGCAAAGGTCTCCACCAATGTTCATTATCACCTTTTGTATTACCTCGAACATGTACTTGAGCCCTTTTGGGTAATGGTTGTTGAACACGTAGAGCAGACCCATCAGCAGGGCGAATGTGTTGGGAACATCCTTCAGGTCCCAAAGAACGATTAGCTCCTCCAGAATCAGTGCATTATCAATCATCTCCTTGGGGACAGGGCGTTGAGGATCCTCCTCTGTGACCACCAAGATTCCGACATTCATTCCTTTCACTGCCTCACTCTCTTCGTTTGGCTAATGACACAACAAAGTAATAAGAATAGATTACAAATCAGCATTAATTCCTCAACACATGAAAATTCAAGATGCATAGCAAACTTGGGTATAAAAATGTCTGATGCAAACTAATGTAAACCTATGTAAACAGAAGAAATTCAAATACATTACAATTTCAAATTAATTGAGCAAGGAATCCCGTCACTGCAACTTTGAATAATTCACTTGTCCTCCATTTAAGCAGATGTCTTTCCACATGTCTGGATTCTTATAACAAGACATATTTTCTAGATATCCTATAACTATCCTATAACCACTATCAAAAAGATCGAGATTAGCAAGTGATATGGATTCCAGAGGGGCATTGATTCCTCACATACCTTACAAATCTTGAAGAATTGGGAGGGATCCTCTTTCAGGAAATGGGCCAGGCCAAGGAGAACAACTCTCTTCTGTTGATTTGAGTTCTGGACAACAGAAGAGCGATACAGACCAGAAAGCACATCAGTGCTGCAGAAGTAAAAACAAAATGTACACAACATCTACACTACCTTTTTTTTTTTTTTAAAGTTTGAGATCACTTTTCTTGTTTTAAAAGAAAACATACATGAGATTAGTCATATAGCAAATATTGCTATGAACAAGACATGAAGACATTGTCAGAGTCAGAGAAATAATGATTTTAATGTAAATTATGACTTTGTACTTCAAATTTTGCCTTCATCAAAATGGGCACTTTTTGCAGCAATCACAGACTAGAATACCTTAGGCATTCTAGTGGTCACTTTTTCTGGATAATCTGATGGTCCGCAAGACCCTCAAACTGCCTCTATTGTGCTAAGGCTGTAACTTGCAAAAGGTGGCTGTTTTGATGAAGTCAACATTTGAAGTACAAAGTCATACTTAAGATAAAAATGATTATTTCTTACTCTGACAATGTCATCATGTTATTTATGTATTTTTTTTGTAGTTTAATGGGCATATTCTCCCTTCATTCTGATAGGCACCTGCACTTACTAATCTGAAATAGATGCTCAAAAGCAGACCTGCCAACATGTACGCATTTTTCGTACTCGGCACGCATTTTGACCCTTAAGTACGCTTGTACGATTCGCTGCTCTCTAGGTACGCATTTTGTTGCATCTTGCATTTCTCCGGTTTCAGTTTCTATGCAATCTACATCTATGACGTTGATTCTGCCGCTGAGCAGTGGAGTAAAAAGCTTTCGGCCAATCAAAGCACTGCATTTTAACCCTCCGCCCACTTGCCCCTCCTAGCCAAATGCTTTGCACGTTTAATTCAATTCAGTACCTCAGCAAGCCAGGCTGTCCGGATAACTGTAGGCTTGCATGCCATGGCTGAACCGCCTGAAAAAAGGTTTGGAACGATTTCTTATGATGATGATGAAGATGAGACTTTGTTGACCCCGTGGTGAAATTCACATGCTACCTGCCAAGAATACTTCCGCTTTTATTTTGGTGAAAGTAACTCAAAAGTAACGCAAAAGTAGTCATTATAATTCAGAAACAGTAATATTGTAATATAACTAATTACTCTCAAATGACAGTAACTAGTAATCAATAATGTATTACATTTTGGAATTAACTTCCCCAACACTGGTGTCAATAGGCTAGCCTATCACACCTGCCATCCTTCCCATTAGTTGGGGGCAGTTAGAAAAGTGGTGGAATGGCTAGAAAAAGAAAAGGTTTTAGAAAGGCCAGGTGCTGATTAACGTAAGATAAAGGTAACAGTTAGGCTATTTATGTGATGTGATGGCAACTGACATAATGCAATGTCACCCATGTAAAATTTTATTTACGTATCTGAAAATATCTGACCCATGTTATTTATTAGCCTATAACTGTGTATCTGTCAGGCTTCAATCTGTGTTTTTTTAGTAGTTGCTTTAGGCCTATTTAAAGTTCCTTTATGAGTAAATCTTAGACTACTTAATTTCCCTTCAGTAATCAGAAGAAGACTGTGTTAACCTGGTCTGACTCTCATCTTTAACACAGAAGTACTTAGGCATATTTATTAGCTCTCTCTGCCTCCTGTTGGTTAGACTAACAAATAATATATGGGCACAAAATATTGGACAGGATACAAGAAAACATTTGTATAGTAGTTTCACTACACATACAGCCATTCATCCACTCCTCTACACAGTATTATATATATATATATATATATATATATATATATATATATATTTATATATATTATATATATATATATATATTATATATATTATATATATATTATATATATATATATATATTATATATATATTATATATATATATATATATTATATATATATTTATATATATATATATATATATATATATATATATATATTATATATATATATATATATATAAAATAATATTTTCAGGTGGAAGAAGTTTCCAAGGGCTACGCCTCCTGTACAACAGTTTGTTTCCAATTCAATGTTAGGAGTGATAGCAGTAATTGTATAACATTTATGATCTACTTGTATATGGTTATGGAGTAACTAATAAGTCTTGATTGGTGAAATTATATTATGTAGTATGGTGTTGGGTATCTCATAGGTGCACACGGGGGTTGTACTCATAACATTTCTTCAAGGTTGACAGGTCTGCAAAAGGTGTTATCGAATATGACTGTCAAGTGAAAAGACTTGGCCTAAAAGGACAGTCAACAGGCTTTCAGCAAGGAAACTATTACTTACATCATCTAGAGATTCAACAAAAGGCTGAAGTTCCTTGACTTTCTCCAGTCTCTGTCTGTACAGACGCAGGAACCTGGGGACGAACTTATCTAGGTGGTCAAAAAATAGCTGCTTCAGGTTCATGGAGATAATCCGCCTGAATTCTGCTTCAATCTGCATAAAAATCAAGGACAAACTATTAATATTATTAATATAAAAACAGAATCTAATCAAAGAGAGAATGTAATACAAATCACTTTAATAATACATAAAGTAGAAATAACACTAACCTGTTGCTCTGTGAACAAGACTGACCACCTGGCTTTAAGATCCTTGATGAGGTTGATGGCAAGCTAGCAATATCCAGTGTGTCCAGTGTGGAATCAGAGACCTGGTCATCATTCGAGGGCTCTTGTTCATTTGAGGGCTCTGGGACATGCTTCTGGAAAATCCTCAAAGTAGCTCTCTCCTCTGGCAGGTCGGACATGTTGGTCAAATTGCCTAACTCATTTCCGAAATTTGGGTCTTCAAACTGCACAATCAGCATTGCATCCAAACTTAGTTCTCTCTCCAGTATGTTGATGAATGCATCAAGTGTTTCCGGAACACTTTCAATTTGATGTCTTTTAATGTCATGTGGTGCAAGGATTACATGAAACAGCATAGTTCCTAGAGTCGTGACACAGAGAGACAAAACAAATAGGTTTCAAGATAAAACTAAGCGTGCATGTAGGATGTTCAATATGCATCAACAGGCAAAACTATGACTGATATCGGCAGTAATCTCCCAAGAGCAAATTGTTACAAAGTTAATCAGCGTAACAGCTAGAAGAACCAAAGAATAAACAATAAATTGGTAGACAGACAACACATTGTGTGTGAATCCTGACAGGATCACAGCTCTGAATAGTTATCAATAAAGGAGACTTAACAACAAATTAATACTTACCTTACTTAAGTAGAAAAGCTTTTGCAGAAACGTAATGTTGTCCTTGGATGGTGTATAATGACAGCGGAGTGTAGTATTCAGATCCTGAGGGTCTACAATGGAGTTCAAGGTCTCATTCCTGCATAGTTCATAGCATCTGAGGTGGTCAATATACCAGGCTGTGAAACGTTCGACAATGAATGACACTTTTCTAGTATTTTGACTTTTTTAGCAAAGTCAGGAAGCCCACATGTATGTCCAAAAGATACAACCATGCCCTCAGAATATTTTGTACAAGGTAAAATCACACTTGAGGTAAGACCAACAGACTTCACTGTGTTGTATTTCTGTTGAATGGCGGTCTTCACAGAAAACTCCTAGACACATCCAAGTCACGTTTGAAAACACTTGGCATTCTAAGATGGTAGGCAAGAAGAAGCTGATGGTGTGTGGATAGAGTGAGCAGAATGTTCTTGAAATTGTTCACATCTTGCACAACCTTCTTGAAGTAACTGTTTAGCTTCAAACTGGATAGTCCAAAAGTCAACTGAAGGGCCGAAGCACCTGATAAGGTGCGCATAATGCTCTATGAAATGGTGTTTCGGTTTCAACCTGTAGTCAGGAAAAACCTCCAGGAGTAAGCTCCTATCAATGTTCCCTCTAATTTTTCATGTGTCTGGGCATACACACAAGCTCCCTGAGCACACTAAGGATCACTGTGAGCAACATCAGTTGTGCACGCTGTGGCCACACACCGGTATCATACCTGTTCAACACCTGGGATCATAGCAAGTTACATGGCTTATTAAAATAATCAAATTACAGCAGCAATTTCCATTAGTTTACTTTTAATATTTTCGAGGGTTTACCACTCAACTGCTGAGCTACCGGCTCTGGCCCTCTTAAAATGAAAAAGACAAAAATCTTGTTGTTCATGAGATGTGTAGTATGTTATACTACACTGCAGAGTCCTGCTTTGGCCATGGGAAGAGTCCTGCTTTGGCCTGGGTGAGGGTCCAGTTGTGGTTTGGCTGAGGGTCCAGTTGTGGCCTGGGTGAGGGTCCAGTTGTGGCCTGGGTGAGGGTCCAGTTGTGGCCTGGGTGAGGTTCCAGTTGTGGCCTGGGTGAGGGTCCTGCTCTGGAAGAAATGAGAAATATACACCTTTCAGACATAACATTTTGTTCACATTAAAACATTCATATTTTGCACAATGACATGTGTGCTGTAGCTTGTGATACAGTGTAAATTCCTGTAACTCTTTGTCTGTAAAATATCTAATTACACTGTTTTTATTAGCATTTCTACTACCCATAAATTATCTAGTAGTAACAGCATTTAATGATTAATATCCATACATAAAAAATGTCACTAGACTATGCACAAATCTGACTTAAATTTTACCTTATTTTTCACGTCTGTCTTTCTTTCTCACTTCTCCAGTGGTTGTACACTTTGTCCAGGTTGATGGCTCCGTCTGCTTCTTGCTTTGACTTTATGCGCATCAGCTGGTCCAAATGTGCCACTTCAAGACGATTTCTGGATGCTGTTTTGATGTGATTCATTAAACTAAATCCTCTTTCACAATCTGCACTGGAAGCTTGAAATGTAGCACAAATATCCACAAGCTGTGAGATCTCCTTTAGCTCCTCACATCTAAGTGCTGCAGCCACCATATCTGAGAATGTGCTGATTGACCCCTGTTTAAGTTTTTGCTTCATTATGTACTTGAATTCAGCATATTGACTGTTAATGGCCTCCATAGACTGTGGGTGGTGGAGAATGGCCTCATACTTTTTTGCCAGTGTGGCAATGTCTGCTGATCCATAGTCAAAACTGATGTCTGAGCTCAATGCTTCAATGTCAAATGCAGACCACTCCTTTAATCCATCCTCTGGAAAACGAGCATCCATGTGATCACAGAGAGTTTTTTTTTTTTTTTTTTTTTTTTTCTTGTCTAAAAAAAAAAAAAAAAATCTCCCCATTTTTTTTGCCATCAGCTGATGAGGTCCCCATTGCCTCTTTGACACGGTCACTCCAATGTACATCCTTCTCCTTCAAGTATTGGGAACGCAACTTTTCAATCTTTGCTCGAGCAAGGCAGTGCCCTTCCATCACAGTCAGGTTGCGTCTTTGTAAAGAGAGGCAGAGTTGTGCTAGCTCACCCAAAACATCTCCCAGAGCAGTGATAGTAACCTTGAACTTTGAATCACTCAGCTTTTTGTAGCAGTACTTTGCCACTGGATCTCTGTTATCAGTGAATTCTCTTTTGCAGAATTCTTCAAGCACAGTGTAGTTCCTCAGAACAGCATTGACAGCTTGGTGCCGCGACAGCCATCGCACTTCGTTCAGAGGCCTGAATGACAGTGTATCTTCATCAAGATTCTTTGCTATGTCCTCCATGTTGCCCCTCTTCACAGTGGACCGAGAAAAAGTGGAATATACAGTTCTAAGAAGAGTTTCCACATCTCGCATCAAAGGCACATCTTTCCAGGCATCATCAATGCCCAAGTCCTCTCTATGGGCCACACAATGTTGTTCAGTTAGGTGTGGTATTTGGCGCTTTAACAAAGCCGCAACTCCATTGTGTCTTCCTAGCATTACTGCGGCACCATCGGAGGTCAGCATCACCATTCTCTGCATGTCCAGTCCATGTTTGGAGTAAAACTGAGTTATTGCCTGCACAATATCCTTAGCAGTGCATGCTGTCTGCTGGATGATGCCACCAAACACAGTTTTATAGTTGACATAATTTTCCTCCCTGTATTTAATATATATGACTAGCATTTTGTGTACTGTTATGTCTGTGCTCTCATCTACTATCAGGGTATGCCAAGGTGCATTTTTAACACTGCACATAGTCTTATTCTGCACTATCTCATTGATTGAGTTCACAAATTCAAAGGCATAGTTTTTGCTTCGCCAGCTTTCTGGTATACTCACATACTTTGCCATGTGATCGTGGATTTGTTGAACTGACAGAATTGATGCATTCATTTTGATGGCCAGTAAAATATTGTCAATGAGAACTTTAACTTGCTCGGGGTCAGATTTTGTTTTGTGCAACAGCTCGTTCCTTTTCTCCCGGTCTTTTGCGCTCTCCCGCAATAATGTACCAATCCCCTGTCCCATCTTGAGTCTCCGTACAATTCCAACAGCTTTCAAATGAGTTTTCTGCTGAATGTGACGCTTGAGGTAGTCCAACTTCCATTCAGTCCACATTTTTCCATCCGAAAACTCGCTTGTTACTTTGGCTTCGCTGCATGTTTTGCAGAGCAGACCTGTCTCACTCGAAAAAGAAAAAATCTCACCCAGTTTCACCACTTGTTCTCCTGTTTCCACATACTCCGACAGCCATTCCATCTTAAAAGAACCGCATTTCTTTTTTACTTTGGCTTGGTGGGTGGATGTGTCACTGCCCGTTCGTTTTGCCATGATAAGGGGTTTGCATTTGCGTCGCCGTCTCTTATCTCTGCCGTACTGTTGGTAGCTAGCTAACCTTCACGGTGCCACAGCGCGTATAGGCTGGGCGCGATATTACGAATCCCACTATGGCCACGCCAAGACCCGCCCTTCAATAGCATTCACACACTACAATTGGCCAGGCGTCCATGCACTCGAGGTGAAATGCCTAAACCCAACCAATCGAGCTGCTTCGTAGGGCGGGTCTTGGTGTGGTCATAGTGTGATTCGTAATTTTGCGGGCAGGGCATATACACAAGCACTGTCAATGCTATGATTGGCTGCGTAGCGTAAGTGAACAGTGTCGTATCATTGGCTGGACACCTGTCACTCACTGAGTCTATGCGCTGCATAGATTTTCTTGTGCGCTGACAATGTGCGAGCGGTGCGCGATTGCGCAAGCGCGCAGCTTAGAGGGAACATTGGCTCCTATGGTCTTATATTTTGGACTCCAAGTAGCACAACAATTCTTCTGTAACTTTGGGGCTACACAAGATCTTGACAATGTCTTTCAATTCCAGGAGAATGCCCCATGCTTTGTAGGGCTGAACGATTAATTGCATTTGCGATAATATTGCGTTAGGTCGATTTCCTAATCGCAAAGGCTGCGATTTGGTCACGTGACTCACGAGAGCAAATCAGTCTGCACTCCGCAGAGAAAACCTCAACTTAGCACGCTAACTGTACGCCGTACCTTGAGCAGATTCCTGTCATTCAAACAATTCTGAGTTGTAGTTTATACATACATGCGCTTAATGAATACAGGCACGCAGAACTGAAGGCTCGGTTAACAACGATTAGCTCTGATAGCGGTTAGCTCCAGTTAGCGGTTAGCTCCGGTTAGCGGTTAGCTCCGGTTAGCTCCGTTAAAAAGATATGGAGCGGAGGAGACTGCCGCGGAGAGGGGTAACAACCAGACTCTGATAAATGACGTTCGGGGAGCTTTCACAGCAGCGTGGCCACGTCGTTTCAACGGTTTTATTAGTAGAGTTAATCCCACGGCAACACCTGCATGCTACTACTAACGCTACGATAGCCTCTCTGAACAAGTGCAACATCGTTGACACTGTCATGCACACGACGCAACTTCATGAGGGGAGGGAGGGGCTGGAGGCAGCTCCTCTCTGTGTGCTGTAAAAGAAAATACACCGATTATATATATTTTTACTTATTTAACGGTCTAGTAAGTTAAAGTGTTTAAAAAGTGCAATCCACATGTTTACATATGTTTCTTACAGTAAATAATAATTAAATAATCTAAAGCCACATTTGTTTTTATATTTCTGCAATCTGCACTTAAGTGTGATTTGTTTCTGACTTTCATATGAATGTTTACACCAGGCTTGGTCAGTGCTCAATATACTACTGTGATTGAAGTAGTTAAATAAAAGATGTCATTCATATAAATTCATGCATCACCTAATTTCATCATCACATACAGGCCTGGCCTCCAGGAAAGAACAGTTTGTTTAATCTATCTAATCTTGTGTTGTTCTAATCTTGTGTTGTTCTTAGCCCAGCAGAGCAGGGTGCAGTAAATATACCAGCCCTTTTTGCACTTTGCACTTTAATTATTAGCCTACTGTTAATTCTCAGGATGTTGTGCTGTCATGTGTGTCCTTCTTTTGTGTCCTTGTGTCTTAGGACGCTCTGCTGATCTCACTTTATGTTGATTTTATCCTACTGTATTGTATTTTTTTATTTGAGAATGTTTTTATGTTACATATTGTTTGTGTTGTGAAGCAACGGATGTGGCACTGTGTCCAAGACAAATTTCCCCTCGGGGACAATAAAGTGTATTCTATTCTATTCTATACTATACAATGATTTATTGCTATCGAATCGCAATATTTTAGAAAAAAATCACAATTAGACTTTTTTTTTAAATCGTTCAGCCCTAATGCTTTCCTATGTTCAGGAACTAAATGGCCCGATTATGAGTGGTAGCAACCGAAGCAGAGTTCAATTCTCATGGCCGTTGCCACCAATGGTCCCTCTGACAAGCGAACTTTTGGTATTTTATGGGGTTTGTTAAGTTTATCAACAATTGCTTACATGAAATCATTTATACAAAGAGCAAGCTCCTCTCAGACTATCCCCTCAAACAAGTCATGCAAGATATCTGGAGGGAATCCTTTTGCAGTTTGAAAATAACATAATCTGTCCAATGGACAAGCTCGCTTTACACCATCAACGCTTTTCAAACGTTCATTGTGTTGCAGTTCAAACACACAGTTATCAATGGACTCTTGAGTTCTGAGGGTAAAATTTCCACTTTTAACTTGACAACATTGTATATCATTACGATCAGCTAAGCAAAACCTGCAGAACTTGCCTCCATTGAAACATTCCCGGAAGCCATCTAGTGAATGTGCACCAAGATTGTCAGCGGAAACATACACAATTGTGCCAGTTACGCTTGCTCCTAGTCTCCGAACAAAGAGTCCATGAGCAATAGCTTTGATCAGAGGCTCAAGAATCTTCTCATATCCAAAAGTGATGATGTCTTTCCTATGACACAGTGTTGCAAGATAGATAGATGAAAGAGAGGACCTATACTGAAAAGGTAGATTAACAATCACCCAATACACACCACAAACCTTGTAGTCATTTTTGGCGGTACCTAAGGGGTACATACCTCGAAATCATCAATGAACAACCCAAGAGCAATGTGAATTTCCTCACAAGACAGCAATTCATTCTCTTTAATGTGTCAAACTGTCATAAAATTATCCATACTGGCTTGTTTGTGAACCTGAGCTATGATGTTGTAGAACTTTATCAAGTACATCATTTCGGTTTAGCAACTCTTGTGAGAACATGTAAAATTGAAACATAAACAAGGGTTCTCTGTCGAGCAGCATCTAGTACATACTCAACTGGCTCAATGACAGTGAAATTTTCTTTGTAGAATGTAGCTCTCTTGTAAAAAAAATGTTTTTTTTTAAAGCTACTTAGGTCTTGAGGGTGCAAGGACAGTCTTTGTATATGCAGGGAAAGGGGCAAGTAGTTCCATTGAATCCATGCTGAACTTTGTAATGCCTTATTACTTTCTGCTGATTTGTTGAGGAAAAACTACAAAACTTATAGGTTCACTGCATCAATCATGCCACTGAATTAATCTTCGGTCAGTTGTTTCTGAAGAAAAAAATTGAGACAAAAATATTGCATTAGCATGGCTTAAAATACAAACAAATAGCATAGGTGTGTTGTCAGACAAGCTTGTTATTTCATGAAATGTAATGCAATTTAAGGACTAAGCCCTATGTTGGAAGGCTATTTAATGTCAATCAAAAAGAATGCATTGGTCAGCCCTTTCCCTAGTGTACTAAGGCCTGCATCCTTCCAAAGAAAACATAAAGCAAGTCAGTCTGATAACCCTCACTTCATTGCACACACACTCATTTAGTTATTAAAATGACGGTTGGGCAAATAATCACAAACTCATTATGTGAATTTATATTACATTATAAGTATTACTTAGGTAGCTTTCTCCGCCGTCCCGTTGTCTCTCCTACCTACACCGGCCCCTGCACCCCGTCCCCTTCTTGCTACCTGCCTGATCAGTGCTGCTGCAGATGAGGAGAAGGCAGAGGGGGGATGAGCTGCTCCTCAGTCACGGACTGTTTTGGCGGCCACAACTGAGAAATACCTTGCATGCTCGCCGGACAATACTGGTGTCTTTTCAACAGAAAGTCTAGTTTGTCACTAGTCTCTTTCATGAAAGAAGGAGGGTTGAAAAGTCGCTAAATCTAGAGTCAAAGTGGCTGCACAATTCATGATAAAAAATAGTATGTTGCTTGTTTAAACTAGTTCACATGTTTCAACGTCATAGCTCATTTGCCACATCTGACCATATTATCAGAACATGTTTGGACAAGCCTGCCTAAATTAAACCACCTTAGCCTGCATACTTAGCCATGTCAGAAATTTAAAAGAAAACAAAATTTCCCCATGCATGCCTTCATCGAACAAACCAGCTAGCTAGTCAACATAAGGGCTAACTAACTTAACTAACTTACATTCAGAGGATTAGTTCGTTACTTGCATAACTTAGTTGAAGGCAAGTTCAGAATTTCTCCACATAATCATTACATAGCTAGCTACTACTAGCTAGTTAATGAGCAATGTTCGTTCTTTTCCCGTGATTCACACACACACACACACACACACACACACAGACACACACACACACACACACACAGCTAACATATCACTTACGTTTTTGAAACTAAGGGCTTGCACGTTATACTGTAGGTTTGAATGGTCAGTTCACAGTATTTCGTTAAAACTTTTGCTTAGTAAAAACAAAACTCAAGATATACTGAAATATTAGACAGTAGAAAAAGTTAGAAGTTTACTCACGCCAACGGTCAGCTCGCTTTTCGCGCTCGGTCCTTCGATAGAGGAGACAAGGTTGACTAATGTGGTCTGGAGCTCTGCGCATGTGCAAAATGACGTAGCGTGGTGAACCCATGAACCCAGAGGGTGAACTTCAACTTACATTTGAGAAGACAAGAAAATGACTCCGTTGTGTCAACTGTGCATTAGAATTTCAGAGCAAAACACAGATATTTGTGTTATCGCAACAAAAGTATTGAAAACTTTTGAGTTGAAAGTTGACTTGACCCCAAAACAGAAATTGAGACAAACAAAAAGTGGAAATAATTTTTTACAGTGTAAGGATTCACTTTGCCACATGTATGTTTAACATTAAAACATGATTTATAAAATCATGCCAACAATTTTTATTTTAATAGCTTAGTATTCTATGCACTGAAAATGTATGTATAAAGGCTTTAGGGCACCCACACATTGTTGTAGTTTAATAAGCAACTTCATTTTATACAACTTTGCTTGAAAAATGTTGAAGACCCCTGATTTAATAGGTAAAAAGGTTTTGGTGCTTCATCATTGCTGCTTTGTCTTTGTGCAGGGTGACCGCTAAGTCCAGGCCTCCTCTCTGTGGTGGAACTTTAAACGGGATCAACCAGTGACTCCAGTAGGAATGTCTTACTGGTCTGTTGGCCTTCCCCAGGACACTCCCAGCAAAATGGAGCAACAAAGCAGTGAGTTATAACTCGACACAGCCTCTTTTTCTTGTTGTTCTTGTTAGAAGCATCACACAGGTTCACAAAGGATTTGACTGTAAACTGAAGTTATTGATATGTGGGACCATTGCAGCACTGCTTAAATTTAGCAAAAAGGGAACTGAAAGTGTGAATGTTTGAGAGCCACAAGCCGTATCTGTTGCTGTCCAATACATATGCATGAAGCAGAGTGTGCTCACTGAACACAATGAAACAGTTTTAGTCTCATCTAACACACACAAGGCTTCTCCAGCAACATATTACAGATTGTAGCACAGCAGTGTGGTAAATGACAACAGAGTAACTGATAGAGGATGAGGAAAAACTGTAGGAAATGGTGCATTAAAGTAGGTTAACAATCCTCTTTTTTGCCCAGCAACAAGAAAGCTGTTGTGATCTGCTGTTATAACTTCCTGTCTATGTCAGAAGTGGGGACATGTCTTGTGTAGATTGACTTCTTCTGCTTGTGACCACTTTGTGCCTCCATTTGAGCAAATATTTGACCTGTTTTACAGTGTTACATGGTGCATCTAAGACTGCTCCTGCTAGGTCTGAGCGATATGGATCAAAAATCATATCTCAGTATTTTTTTCAGCTGAATGGTGATACACGATATACAGTATATCTGGGTATTTTCTACAAAGTGGGCTAAATGTTCAGTTGCAAGTCAAAGCCACAAGAAGCACTTTTATTAAAACAGACTGTGATCAAAATTGAATGCAAAGACGTTTTTTCTTCCCTGTTTGAAAATATACAGCTGCAACACATGTAAATGAAAATAATATTAAATAAATAGCCTATATTAAATAAAAATAGGCCTACTCTGAGAATGCTTCAGCTGTTTTCAACAACAAAGAAGAGAGAGAGAACATGTTCTGGCTTTGTCCAAGCTTGATTGGTGTCTGGAAATTGATCTTTAATTCTATGTCAGTAGCACTGGGCTCTGTATTACCCTTGCCCACTAGTTGCACTTTTTGCTCTCTCCCCAAACACTGCAAATTTATCAAACCTTCAATATGGTGCTCTCGCCTTTTGTACTTTTAATAGCCAGACGGTTGATTCTCCTCAATTGGAACTCAAACCAACCACCTATTCATATAAACTGGATATGTGACTTACTGAGCGGCATCCATCTTGAAAACATAAGGTATCTGAGAGATGGAAAGCAGGAGAATTTTAAGACAATTTGGAACCCATTCATTTCCTACTTCTCTTCTATCAATGCCACTGGGATCACTCCCTTCCTTGTGTCTTAAAGGACGCAAATTCCGGACTAGGGTTATTTAATGATGTTATATACTCGAAATGTCGCTCTTTCTGGGACATGTTTTCATGCTAATCGAATGAGTTTGGAGCTTTGACGAGGCTACCGCGGACCGCTGGTTAGCTTACAATGCTAGTATTTGGGGCATGGGGACACTCAAATTAAATCGTTATTTAATACCACTAAAAAGGCTCGAAATATCACCAAACCATAACATTAGCATAATGAGGGTCCCTAAATGTGAACCGAAGCATTGACAACATTAGGGCTGAAACGATTCCTCGAATAACTCGAATAATTCGATTACAAAAAATCCTCGATGCAAATTGACTTGCCTCAAAGCTTCGTTAAATCAGTGTTACCAACGTTGTATCGCTGACGGACGGTGTTTCCGCACGGAGCATTATTACTGTCACAGACGCGGCTCAGTCTGCTACTGGCGACACATGCCAGAGCAAAAATAGCAAGGGGCTAAGAGAAGAGACAGGCTGGAGAAAACGACAGAAAGTGTCCAAAGTTTGGAATCAGTTCAAATGTAATTTAAAACTAAAACTCTGTACAGTATGTCTACTGCTAAATCAAACTAGCTTACCACGATAATAGCACGACGTCAGTGCTTTAGCATCTCAACAGAAAACATGGAGTCTAACTTAATCCTCCATTCCATGAAGCGGACCCGACAAAAGTAAATCACAGAGTCGTATGGACGATGAAACTACACCAAACATAACAACTACCAAAATCAAAGACAAGAAAATACGTAGTGGTGACCACGATCTGATCTAAAGAGCTGACGCGTTGACTATCCCTTCGGAAAAACAGATGATTGTTGCGCATCTCTCTCTCTCTCTCTCTCTCTCTCTCTCTCTCTCTCTCTCTCTCTCTCTCTCTCTCTCTCTCTCTCTACACAGGGAGAAACAGCTGATCAACGACCGGATAGCATAAGTGTAACAGAGCTGTGTGACATTATAATCAAATATATAAATGAAAATAGGTTGAGTATAACTAATATTTACATATTTACCACTGTATATACAGATCAGTCTCAGGTTGAAACTTGTAGTTCTGAGAGTTAAGTTGCACAACTTAATGTAATGTTTGTGTATGTTTAATGTATGCCTTAGTTTGAGGTTGATATCATTTGGAAAAAAAAATCTTTAAAAACAATGTAATATGGCACTTAAATGCACTTATTATGTTTAGTTTTTTGAGAGATGATATTTTAAACAATGTAGGCAATACAAATGTTGCTTTTTTCCGAAAATGTTGCTTTTTTGGGTTGTTTAAAAACGCAAAAAAAAATTATCTGATTAATCGATCGATAAAGTGCTAGATTAATCGATTACAAAAAGAATTGATAGCTGCAGCCCTAGACAACATTGTAAGTGTACAGATAGTTTATTAAAAAGATAGATTATAAAGACAACCACGTTCATGTTTACTTGCGGGAGCCATCTTGGAAACCAGTCATGACTAGTCGAAAAACGAGCGGCGTGCAAATGAGTCTGAGATTCCCATACTGTCTATGGAGATTCCACGTTGCACAGCGTTCGACTACCGTATTTTCCGCACTATAAGGCGCACTTAAAAGCCTTTAATTTTCTCAAAAAACGACAGTGCGCCTTATAATCCGGAGCGCCTTATATATGGATCAACCTCTCGGATCACTGCCCCGTTGACGGGACACTGCGTCGCTGTAACCTCGATAAAACTTCCACTCATTCGCGTTTTTATAACTTTTAAAGCATTAAATATTCAAAATATACAGCCATGCGACACACCAATTGAAAGCTTAGCCTCTAATGATTAACTTAAGCCCACATACAAAGCATACGATGATTTATAGCAGTTACACAACTGTTACAAAGTAAACAATTTACAATAAAACAATTTAGCCATAATCTGCGCATCTGTCGAGAGTGCATCCATACCTGATTTCGTTGTCCTTTCAGCAACAAAGTGGTATTTTGGCCAAAACTTGATTTTCATAAATCCACAAAAGTCCAAGGAAATGTAATATCCAAGCTTTATATTCCAAAACAATCTGTTCGCCTCACAATGTTGAAGTTTCTGGCCGAATCACAACGGAAAAACGCGTTTTCCATTTCCACACTTGTCATCGTCGCTAGCTTCTCTGCCCAGCTTGCTACATGATCGATGTGGGCGTCATTGTATTCCCTAGCTTCTAAGCTTTCGATTGGTAGCGGACAAGCCGATGACAACATGTCAGGGACCACGTTGAGACGATCGCTATTTAATCGGACCACTTAGATTTAAATGTTATAAGGAGGGAGTGAACGGAGTTGTCAGAACACTTCATAAAGTTTGACTATATCTGACGGTTTTGTTGACATTCCCTTTAGCACAGCTCAATCTAGTGGATGCATAACGCAACCCCAGTCAAACGTTTGACTGCAGTATCTTCTATTCTATGCGCCTTATAATCCGGTGCGCCTTATAGTGCGGAAAATACAGTAGTCATGATCTTTTTAATAAACTATATGTACACTTACAATGTTGTCAATGCTTCGGTTCCCATTTAGGGACCCTAATTATGCTAAAGTTATGGTGTGGTGATATTTCGAGCCTTTTTAGTGGTATTAAATAAACGATTTAATTTGAGTGTCCCCATGCTCCAAATACTAGCATTGTAAGCTAACCAGCGGTCCGCGGTAGCCTCGTCAAAGCTCCAAACTCATTCGATTAGCATGAAAACATGTCCCAGTTACATAAAGAAAAAAAGAGAGAGACTGCTCATAGACGAGGGGGGAGAGCGGGAGCGTGCGATGGACTAAAGTGTATAATACAAAAACCTTCTTTGAATGTGTTTCTGCACAATTCTCTGGTTTATCAGTGAAGTGTCGCAACTACACTGCAGACTGGATTCTCTACTCACAGAGTGATGGCGGACTCATATGAATGGGTCCAGCACAGAGTGAATGCGCAGGTCAGCGGTGTTATGTACGTCTCATGTATATAATGTATCGTCATGAACTATGATAATCTGGTCATGGGCCACAGCTCTTGCCCGCGTCAAGGCGCCGTCTTACTCTTAGAACTTAAAGGTTAAAGTTACATCCGTTACCGACTCCAGTGTTTTAAGCTGTGTTTTTTGCCGTGGCGGCCACCACAACAGAGCATTTTTTCTTTTCCTGGTGAAAAAAAAAATACAGCTGTGCAAATAACAATTTAAACTGTAGGCAAATGTCAGCAGTGTGGGCCGGCGATGTTGCAGGAGAGCCTGTGACGAGTGGGGGCGGGGTTGCCCGGAGAGTGATAGAAGAGATGCAAAAAAGCTTTACAGAAGAAATGGGTCATGTAATGCAACGTTAAATCATATTAATATAAACGGTATTGTTTCATCCCATATCTTGTTTGAAAATATATCGATATACCTTAAATGTACACGTAACTCCTCACTCGGGGAGAGGAGGAAATAGGGTAAAGAGGACAGAACAGAACACTGTGCAATAAATTATTAATAATCTACTCCTTACATACCTGGACACTCTAACTGCTCTTAACTGCTTATTTATGCTAAATGTCATTTATTTATTAACTGTATAATAACACAATACCATACACAGTCCTATATATCTATCTTTATTTATCTGTAGATTATTGTTGTTTTACTGTTTGTTTATTTTTGTAAAAATATTTAGCTAAAAGTTTATTGCTATTCTTATACTGTATTTTTTTTCTATCTTTTTTCTATTTAAAGAGTGTTTTGTGAGATACTAAAATCTGCTGCTGGAAATCTAATTTCCTTGCGGGAGTCATCCCAAAGGGATCAATAAAGAGAAGTCTAATGGCCGGGACACATCAGGCCGATTATTGTCCGTGGGACAGTCTGGCGAGGTCAGTGACTCAAATCTGTTCGGTGTGTCCCGTGCCGTCGTCCGTCTGAGGGGGGCTGTCTGCGTTCATTTTGGCCGACCTGACATGTTCGGTCGGCAGCAGGGAAGTCGGGACTCACCCGGAAATGACGAGCGGAATGAGGTGACTACAGTCTCTCAAAATCTGATGAAAATCTTTTAAACTGATCTTTATTGAGCTGAAATGAAGACAGATTCAGCAACTGCATGGCCTATTTCTCGCTTAAAATGTTTTCAGAAACACGTTTCAGTGAACTATTTTAGTACAATATGAGATCGTATTCTGAATGGCCGCCATGACAGTCTGGCTCTGAATTTCCGGAGAAAACAAACCCATGTGACGCGTTCGTCCAATCAGCTGCCGGTTTTCATTTATTGGGCAACATTACAGATTAGCGCCACCTGCTGTTATAGAGATGTATTACGTCTCGTCTCCTCTCGTCTTTCTGGTCTGTTCTGTGGCAGTTTTTTGGACCTCAGGGACGCGACTGATCATATCGACGGAGTTTTCTGTCAACGGTCGCATGTCGGCTATATGTGTCTACACCATAAGTCTAAGTAAACGTCTTAACTAGTCGTTTTGGTGCCTAAACTTAGCTGTCGTCAGTCAGGGGGAGGGAGATTTCGGTACGAACACAGGTAACGTTAAGAAATGTAGGGATGGCCGCTGTTCTGACTGGGTGTCTGGGGTCTGATATAGTAATCAATGAAAAATAATATGTGGTCAATATTGAAATCACGATTATTTAGCACAATTACTCATTGACTTTTGGAAAGATTTTGCATTTATTGAAATAAAAAAAAAAACAGTGAAACATTTAAAGCAAATCAACAGTGAAAACACCTTGAACAGCATTTTTAGTTCAAACTTATTTTTTTCATTCAGAACACAAGACAAAATAAAAGCTTACTTGCAAAACGTAATTTTTCCCGATTACATTGTTTTTGTTATAGTTAGGAGCCGAAATTAAAATTGTGATCAGAATTCCTTTAATTGCACAGCCATATTGCTGAGTGTTATTAAAGGTTCCACTGGACAGTCAGATTACAGTGGATTACAGCAGAGGCAGTGTGAGGGAGAGAGATACAGGAGGCTGGCATGGCTCTTTAACAAAGGAGCATCATTCCCTCCTCCCTCTCCCTGCCACCCCCTCCTCCTGTTCCATACCTCTCCCTCCCTGCTGTCTCCATCCTCCCACTCTCACCAGCCTGTCACTGGGTTAGAGAGGAGGCAGATAATCCAGAGGACACCGCTGGGTAGAAGCCACATAGCAGCTGAAGGCAAAACCATGAAAAGAAAGCGCTCAGCTTTAGATGCGATAGAGGCAGGAGGAAATGGAGGATTTGCTGCTTCGTTATGAGCAGGTTAGTAGGAGAGCAGGCGGGCAGAGCTAAACGCTGACTGGAGCCTTGTTTATATGCTGCACATGTAGGACTAGCTGAGCCTTAGAGCTGCTCTGACTGCTATTAGTTTACTGACATCCGATCTGATTCCTGATTCTGATGTCCTCTGTTATACTTTCACTCAAGTATGCATGGATGTAGTACACTGGGTTTTAATGGAGGATTTAAATGGGACGTGGTCCAAATGTTGCTTCAAATGCTTTTCAACACCTTCAAGTAGACAAAAATGCCGAAATGTGTTTCAGACAGAGGGTGAATACAGGTCCAGCAGCCATGGGAAGTATGAGAAAAATGTTGATTTTAAACGTTACAGCATGTAAACGTGTTCAAATAGCAACACAACATACAAGTATAAACCTGAAAATGAGCATAAGAGGTCCCCTTTAAAAGTTGAAAAAGATCAAAATGTATGAAAGACAACAAACGCTTTCTCTCTCTGAAAGATGGGTTGAATATTTTAAGGTTTGAATGGAGTTTCTAGCTGAAAGTATAAATAAGTAAGACAATATGTCTCAATTCAGGGGCCATATCCTTCGAATGAGGCGGTTTATGAAGGTGTGGCCATAGACTGCGAAGGCTGAACTGAGCACTGTAAAATGAGACTGTCTGGTCTACAGAGTATTCCTTGTTTGCGTCACCAGCTGGTCCCGCCCTTACTGCTTCTGTTGCCTAGAAACCTTGACAGCTGCAGTTGACAATCGGGACACAGCTAACTTCTAGTAGAAATGGAGCCATAACTTTTAATATTTTTACTTTTGTAACCTTCTGTTTGAGGAGATGGAGATGCTTTACTGTTGGTGCCTGATGTATCTCATTATGAGAGAAAACATTGGCCAGGTAAATAATACGAATATAAAGATCAGTTTGGCTGTATAGTTCTAGCAAAAGTTGTTGGGGGCGGTTGGGGTTACACGACTTTGTCTACATTGAACGTATAACGTATGTGGAGCTTTAGCGGTTGTGTTTTAACTAGCTACACCTGCTGTGCACACACGGCGTAGGATTGTGTGAGTCTAGGGCTGAAACGATTCCTCGAATAATTTGATTACAAAAAATCCTCAATGCAAAATGACTTGCCTCCAAGCTTCGTTAAATCAGTGTTACCAACGTTCTATCGCTGACGGACGGTGTTTCCGCACGGAGCATCATTACTGTCGCACAGACGCGGCTCAGTCTGCTGCTGGCGACACATGCCAGAGCGTAAATAGTGAGGGGCTAAGAGAAGAGACAGGCTGGAGAAAACGACAGAAAGTGTCCAAAGTTGGAATCAGTTCAAACGTAATTAAAACTAAAACTCTGTACTGTATGTCTACAGCAAAATCAAACTAGCTTACCACGATAATAGCACGACATCAGTGCTTTAGCATCTCAACAGAAAACATGGAGTCTAACTTAATCATCCATTCCATGAAGCGGACCCGACAAAAGTAAATCACAGAGTCGTATGGACGATGAAACTACACCAAACACAACAACTACCAAAATCAAAGACAAGAAAATACGTAGCAGTGAGTCACGATCTGATCTAAAGAGCTGACGCGTTGACTATCCCTTTGGGAAAAACAGCTGATTGTTGCGCATCTCTCTCTCTCTCTCTCTCTCTCTCTCTCTCTCTCTCTCTTCTCTCTCTCTCTCTCTCTCTCTCTCTCTACGGAGAAACAGCTGATCAACGACCGAATAGCATAAGTGTAACAGAGCTGTGTGACATTATAATCAAATATATAATTGAAAATAGGTTGAGTATAACTTATATTTACATATAGGCCTACTGTATAACAGATCAGTCTCAGGTTGAAACTTGTAGTTTTGAAAGTTAAGTTACACAACTTAATGTAATGTTTGTGTATGTTTAATGTATGCCTTAGTTTGAGGTTGATATCATTTGGAAAAAAAAATACTTTAAAAACAATGTAATATGGCACTTAAATGCACTTAATGTTTAGTTTTTTGAGAGATGATATTGTAAGCAATGTAGGCAATACAATTTTTTTTCCGAAAATGTTGCTTTTTTCCCCCTAGTTTGGGTTGTTTAAAAACGCAAAAACAATTATCCGAATAATCGATTGATAAAGTGCTAGATTAATCGATTACAAAAAGAATCGATAGCTGCAGCCCTATGTGAGTCACAGTACAGATCCATTTGACCGTACAACGCTTCTGTCGCGCTGCACTCCACTCTATTCCTATGGGTGAGGTCAAGCGACTTCAATGCGCCTGCAAAGCATTCCGGGAAGGCGGCGCTGCATTGTAAAAAATGCTGCACGTCAAAAAGCTCGCCGTTGCCCAGCTTTATGCAAATGAATCCGTTGAACGTGACGCGACTATCCAGTAGAAGTAGAAGAAAATCTTTCAAACTACCCTTGGTTGATCTGAAATGAAGACAGATTCATTAACTGCATGGCCTATTTCTCACTTAAAATTTTTCAGAAACACGTTTCGGTGAACTATTTTTGTAAAATTCTCAACGAGCCGCCATGACACTCTGTTGAAATTCTCGAGTAGCCAGACCCACGTCATGCGTTCGTCCAATCAGCTGCTGGTCAGGGGCGTGGAGCATCAACCATGGCTGTATGACGTCGCGACACCACGCTTCAGTCGTGTCGGACATATGGATCTGTACAGGTGAGACGCTGAGCTTTTGCTTTGGGATCGTTGTTGTTTCTTCAGTTTTTTTTCACACTTTATGTGTAAAAGGACAGAAAAAATATGAATAAAAGAGTGTCCTATTTTTACACTTATAGAGCATCTCCGCGGAGCATACGCACCACTTTGTGCTGCTCTTCTGCCCGGTGTCACCAGCTTAATTGATTATAGTGAAAGCGTAGTGTTGGAACGTCCGCTCCGCATATGTTACGCGTGCAATGTAGCCAGCCTAAGTTGAAATGAATTGAACTTTTATTGCGAGGAACAAGAAGCGAATTGCCTGTATGTGGGAAAACAGCTTTGTCTCACGTATCTGTTTTTTTTTTTTTTTTTTGGAATACATAGCATAATTATATCATTTTGTCATTCTTTCAGACGGGGGCGGGGGGCCAACAATGGTAAGGGGAAACATTGTATTTGAAAAGAGTGTGTGTGTGTGTGTGTGTGTGTGTGTGTGTGTGTGTGTGTGTGTGTGTGTGTTTTTTAAGGCATGGATACCCGACCCGAGTCCGACGGGACCTGACAGGCCGGGCCGTGTTCGGACAGATATTTAGAAATTATGGTCGGGCTCGGTCACATCGGCGTGATAAGGCATTTGTTGTAAAATGGTGCTGCGGCTCCTTTAAGAGAGCTCAGTGCGTGTGGGGGTGTGTGGAAAGTGGGCAGAAGAGAGATAGAGAAAGGGGAAGCAGACGTGTTGTATGCAACCAGAATTGGTGGAATAAGTTTAAGTTTTGTACACAGTGTGTGCGGTGTCCAAAATAAACCCCAGACTGAAAGCCAAGTTCATTCATTTGCTCACCAGAAACAGGATTTTAACCCCGACGTTATTCATTTTATAAAGTCGGCCCTGGAGGTAACGAGTCTCCCCTGGTTTTCTAACCACGGTCGGAAACGAAGCAATCAGGAAAGGTTAACCCATTGAACATTTTAACAGCTTATTAACGTGCGCTTGTTGCCCCGTGTGCGCTGATGCGCTCATCTGTTGACATTTCCGAATGCCTTCCTACAGTTGCTTAATAAAAGCTTTCCACACACAACAAGCCTACATGTGTCATTAGTATTAGTATGTGTCGGGCTCAGACACAAATTTCTTAATGCATGTTGGGCTCGGGCCGGGTTCGGTCACGGCTCTGTCGGACGCGGGCCGGACTGTAGTGTGTGTGTGTGTGTGTGTGTGTGTGTGTGTGTGTGTGTGTGTGTGTGTGTGTGTGTGTGTGTGTGTGTGTGTGTGTGTGTGTGTGTGTGTGTGTGTGTGTGTGTGTGTGTCGGCCTAAAAATCGTATCCTACAGACTAAAGAAAACATCTTTGTTTGGTACAGATCCTCGCAAAAATTGCACTATAATCATTTTAATTTCTTTCAATGTTAATAATTTTCAATGAAAATGAGAATAATGATACAAAAATGATCATTCCCTCCAATATCGTGAATCATATCACAATTGCAATATCAGTCAAAATAATCGCAATTAGATATTTTCCTCATATCTAGCAGTCAAACTTCACTAATTAGCTTATCTCAATCAGCTTTGTGTTCCCACCTGCAATTAAAGGATGATAACTGCTATGTGAGTCCAGGTTCAGAGACTTAATTTCACAGAGAAATAAAGTCCTCAAACTTTTCGGCGGAAGTAAATCAGCACTTCCTGATAACTTTGAACCTTACGTTTTAAAGCTACGATGCTTTTTTCGCATCACCTTTTGGGGATGCACCGATATGAAAATATTGCTGTTATGGGCGAAAACCAATATTTACTGATATGCATAAAACAAGTTTCTATGATAGTCATATCATTATCTTTTTTTGTGCAAAACATTTGGGAAAGCCCATGGATCATAAGTTTACTGCATTGTTTCCTCTTAACCCTCATGCCCTCTTCGGGCTATTTTGTACATTTTTCTCAAGTTTTTTTTTTTTTCATTTTGTGATAATTTTTGCTGTGTTACTGCTTATGGCATGACATTTTGTAGGAACCTTTCTTTTTATTCAAAATTTTTAAATCCAGTGTTTTTTACTCTTACATGTTTTTTATGCTTAAATGATTCATTTTATACCCCTTGGACACCTTCGTGGCAAAAATGTACACGCACACAAAAACTGCTATTAAATCATCATATATCAATATTTTTTCGGAGTGTCTATTTGCACCACCAGTAGGAATAGCCTCGACCACACAGCTGAGCTATTCACACCCTGTGACGTAACAACAAAAAAACATTGCTCGCGTGCACCGAAATCATGGAGGACGTTCATCTTCCATGACCGCAGAAACTGGCATATTAGGAAAGTTTTGTCTCTAAAGTTTGTAACAATTGAATTTCTAGCGGAAAATTGTTGCCTACAGTTGCGCTTTCTGTCTTCAGTGAAAGCATACAACTGTTAGTTTGTTAGTTAGTACCTATTTTTTGTATACAGTATGGTTACCTTTACCTAGCAACCGAGGCTTGAAGACACTAAATGGTAAACAGTTGTACAACTTTCTGTAAGAACTGCTAGGTGAGTGGTTAGAACACTGATCTGGTCTGGCAGTCTGGAGTTCGATTCTCCGGCAAGGTGATTTTGTTTTTTTCATTTTGGATTGGATAATTTGCATGCAATTGCGCAAGTCAGTCAATTTTTTTTGCAGGGTGGTACGGGAAGACTCATGAATATGCCTGCTCTGGTTGGGTTGGTTAGGTTTAGGTAAGAGGAGTGGGATTGGTTATGGTTAAGTTAAGAATGTAGTATGGATAACTGTGTGTAAATATATGCCAAGGTACTGTAAATGCACAGGGGTGCAAATAGCATACATTGATATTTGTACCAGATGGGGTATTAATAGAACACATGGCGGGGTAAGAATAGCATTCATTTCTAATTTCACTAGGGTACGAAAAGCACTTCTGATTGCACCAGGGTACGAATAGCATACACTGCTAATTGTACCAGGGGTGCAAATAGCCGCACCCATATTTTTTTCTGCTTTTTTTTTCATAAATCACTTAAACAACTTCTAACTTAATCAAAACCACCAAACATTCAATAATTTTCAGGATTTTAACCCTTTAAATGCCAGTTTATCTATTTGAAGTATGTCATTATTTATACAAAATTTTAAATTTTAAAACAAAAAAAAACACAAAAAAATATTTTTTTTCCATATAATGAATAATATGTAGATGAGGCTTTGGTGGGGATTAGAGGCTTGGATATGTCAAAGATAAGCAACAAAATTAATTTGATTGCATTAGTATTTTTTATGTAGTTCCAAATACTCCCTTTGGACACCTTTTGTGGACAAAAATGCCTCATTGACTTCCATTATAACCACATGTTTTTATCTCACTGCCTTTACAGTATAAAACCATGCATTCTGTAATGTCAGTGGTGATATTTGACATTTTTACAGTATTTCACCAGATTCAACCATTTTGAATACATGAAATCATTGTATTTTTTCCAGTTATATTATGGAGGGGTGGGTGGGTATGTGTGTGTGTGCATGTCTGTGTGTGAGAGAGAGTTTGTGTAAATCTGTAAACAAACGACGATAATTTTAGGGGTGAAAAAATGCACCTTACTTTTGCCAGTTATATTATGGATCTGTGTGTGTGTGTGTGTGTGTGTGTGTGCGTGTGCGTGCTGCGCGCGCGCGTGAGTGAGACAGAGGGCTAGATTTATCAAGCCGTTTGCGCCTGTTTCCAGGCGCTAATTGGACGCAAAGACGGACGTTACCGATGCGGGCTATTTACAAACAGGGCGCACTTGGGTAAAATCGCAGATTGTCTGCCACATGAGCGAGAAGAGACAAGTTGCGCTTTCAATATGTGTTCGTGGGAGGGTTGTGGGGAAAGTGGGAGTTCCACCCAAAAAGGTGGGAGGATAAGCGCAAAGTGCACCTTATTATATATTCCGTGGTATTTACAAAGACTGTCAGTAAGAGCGCGCCTCTATTCTGTTGGGGAAATTCTCCGCCTCTTAAAAGCAGGTCTAAACCAGCCGCAATCGAGTTTCCTCGTAGACCTTTATGCCGCTGGTGAAATGGCAACAGTAATTTGAGCAAGACGAAGACATAGGCGAGACTGAAAATATTTTTAACACAAGAATCACACTTTGTCAGTGAACACAACATCATTTGGCCTTACAGATCAAGCAGCCATGCAATATTAGAGTTACTGGAAGAAATCAAAGATGAAATTGAATCTCCCACTCAGCGTTCACATCCCATTCCAGCAGTTGTTAAACTCCTCGCTACATTACAAATATTGGCCTCAGAATCATTTCAAACAGTCCTAGCATCAGCAGTGGGAATATCGCAGTCTGCACTCAGCCATATCATAGCACAAGTACCGCTTTGCTACAGCGCAATTTACGGTATAGTGGGCGGAGAAAGACGCTGATTGCCTGATGGGTGTCAAGGTTGATAAATACTACGCAAAATGTGGAAGCATAGCGTGCGCTATTCCCGAACTCACATAAACAGACGCAGCGCAAACTGTGCTAGTGTTAGTAAATTAGGCCCAGAGTTTGTGTAAATCTGTAAACAAACAATGATAATTTTAGGGTTGAAAAAAAGCGCACCTTACTTTTGCCAGTTATATTATAGAGGTGTGTGTGTGTGTGTGTGTGTGTGTGTGTGTGTGTGTGTGTGTGTGTGTGTGTGTGTGTGTGTGTGTGTGTGTGTGTGTGTGTGTGTGTGTGCGTAGCGGGAGTAATTGTGTAAATCTGGGTGAAAAAAGGGCTTCTTTTGAAGGATGCATTTCATGTGTCTTTGAAGACGTGCTTGAATAAAAACATTGTCTCCTGCATTTGTTGTAAACAAAAACAACTATTAGAGTGTTCATGCTCCTGGCTATAAAGAAGGAGAAAGACCTGGAGCAAAGAGAAGGAGCCTTTATCTTCCAGCGAACTGCAGGACTCATCTGAAGATGACACACGTTTCGGGAGTCTGACACAAAATGGTCACTGGTGTCCTCCAATTCTGTGAGTGCCTCTAACCCTTCCTCTGAAAGTGGAGAGGACACTGAAGATCCTGTCCATCCTAACATTGAATGGACAGTGAAGAATTGGCAAGTCTGGTCTCCATCTAATACTGAGACGCGCAACATTCAAGCACCGACCGGCATGATGCCAGAGCCCATGAGATATGCAATTTTAATCTCAGGATGGAGTGATGTGGATGCTCAAGATTTTTGAACATACATGGGACTTCACACTTGGCAGGTGTGTACCGGTCCAAAGGGGAGCCTGTGGGATGTCCATAGTGGGAGACCAGTCTTCAGGGCCACCATGTCCCACAAACGATTTGAAATGATAAGCGCCAGTTTACAGCACATGCAGGAGACAAGCTGTCTGATGTCTCCAGCGGCATTAGCCCATCACAGATCAGGCAGGTGAATGGTTCCAGTAATCCTACTGCTCCGCATAAGTGACAAAATAACGGCTACATGTTCCTATTTACATGTTGTGATTTGTAGAGTCACAGCGTGTACAAAAAACAACATAACATGAGACACCGCTATCTTCTAACCGTAAACAAACCGGGAACTATATTCTCAGGCGGAAGAATATAGTACTTGGGCGGAGTGATATGCTCGCAGCAAGCCTGTCTGAGAATATAGTTCCCGGTTTGTTTACGGATAGAAGATTGCTGTGTCTCATGTTACGTTGTTTTTTGTACACGCTGTGACTCTACAAATCACAACATAAAATAAATAGGAACATGTTGGCGTTATTTGCCACTTTTGTCACAATTTGGAGCAGTAGGCTAGTTTGAACCAGTTACCTGCAGGATCTGTGCTGGGCTAAGCTAATGCTGGAGCCGTCAGACAGCGTTACAGCACGCACAGAGATGAGAAGGGTATGTATCGACTTGTCTTATTCTGGGGTTACGGTGAATAAGCTAAATTCCCAATGAGTCGGCTTTAATAACAGTTTTTTGGACATGTACATTTTTGCCTCAAAGGTGTCCAAAGGGAGTATCCATGTACATTTTTGCCTTGAAGGTGTCCAAAGGGAGTATCTGGCACTATGTAAAAAAAATACTAATGCAATAAAATAAATTTTGTTGCTTTGACATATCCAAGCCTCTAATCCCAACCAAAGCCCCATCTACATATTATTCATTATATGGAAAAAAATCTTTTTTTGTGTTTTTTTTTTTTTTGTAATAAATATTGAAATACTTCAAATAAATAAACTGGCATTTAAAGGGTTAAAATCCTGAAAATGATTGAATGTTTGGTGGTTTTGATTAAGTAAGAAGTTGTTTAAGTGATTTATGAAAAAAAAGCAGAAAAAAATATTGATATATGATGATTTTAATAGCAGTTTTTGTGTGTGTGTACATTTTTGCCACGAAGGTGTCTAGTGTTATTTGTTTTTGAGGAGGGCATGAGGGTTAACAAGTAACAGGGCCACCATGAAAAACACAAATAGGGAAGGGAATTACTGGAATTGTTGAGTCATTGTAAATTATAGTGTGGTCTAGACCTATCTGTAAAGTGTCTTGAGATAACTCTTGTTAGGATTTGATACTATAAATAAATTTGAATTGTAGGGGTGGTACGGTTCATGAAAAAACATCCGAACCGCTCAGTTCGCTAGTCTCGGTTCGGAGCGCACGGTTTTCGTCAGTACACTGTTAATGTGCACTAACCACTTACTGCCGTATTGCCCACTTTCGACACCTATGTTAAAACACTTAAGGCGCTGACACACTTAGCCGATTATCGGCCGTTAGACAGTCTGGCGGGGTCAGTGACGCGAATCTGTTCGGTGTGTCCCTTGCCGTCGTCAGTCTGGGGGGCTGTCGGCGTTCATTTTGGCCGACCTGACATGTTCAGTCGCCGGCAGGGCAGTCGGGACTCACCTGAAAATGGGGAGCGGAATGAGGTGACTAGAGTCTCTCAAAATCTGACGAAAATCTTTTAAACTGACCTTTTGTTGAGCTGAAATGAAGACCGATTCAGCAACTGCATGGCCTATTTCTTGCTTAAAATGTTCTCAGAAACCTGTTTCAGTGAACTATTTTAGTGCAGTATGAGATCGTATTCTGAAGGGCCGCCATGACAGTCTGGCTTTGAATTTCTGGAGAAAACAAACCCATGTGACGCGTTCGTCCAATCAGCTGCCGGTTTTCATTTCCTGGGCAACAATACAGATTAGCGCCGCCTGCTGTTATAGATATGTATTACGTCTCGTCTTTTTGGTGTGTTCTGTGGCACTTTTTGGACCAACACGGGGAGACTGATCATTTCGACTGGCTTTTCTGTCAAAGGTTGGCCGTCAGGTATGTGTGTAAGCAGATTTACTGTAAATGACTAGCGGGATGAGTTTGACGAACGCAACACATGGCAGCTGATTGGACGATCGCGTCACATGGGTCTTGCTGCCCCCGAATTTCAAAACAGACATGGCGGCTCGTTCAGAATACGATCTCATATTGTACTAAAATAGTTCACCGAAACGTGTTTCTGAAAACATTTTAAGCGAGAAATAGGCCATGCAGTTGCTGAATCTGTCTTCATTTCAGATCGACAAAGGTCAGTTTAAAAGATTTTCGTCAGATTTTGAGAGGCACCGAGCCAACCGCTCTTCAAGTGGAGTGGGGTGGTGCTGCTGCTGCTGCTGCAGGTCACATCACGTCACATGCAGAAATGTCAAGTGGGATAGAGGCTGCCTGGAGTTGGAGGATGCGCCAACGTCGTTTATAGTCTGGTGTGTGGGAACATTTTGGATTTCATGTTACCTATGATGAAATAAAACAATATATAGAACTGCCACTGTGTGCATGTATTGTGCAACATGCATTCAATATGCTAATTTTAGCTATATATCATATGCTGAAGTATATTCGGAGTGTTAAAGATTAAAAGAAAAAATAACAAGAACTGTACAGAACCGAAAACCGTGACCCTAAAACCGTGATACGAACCGAACCGTGGGTTTTGTGAACCGTACCACCCCTATTGAATTGAAACCTACAGTTTTCAGTTTTAGGCTACTTTTATAACTTGTAGCAGGTGTTTAAGATGAAGATCCTGCTATACTATGCTCTAATACGTTATATTATTATAGTAGTAATATTATATTATGTTTACTACTATTACATTACACCTATACTATACTACCCTACCAGTATTAATTAATATATAATTACACCATCTCACCACATCATATAGTACAAAACATTTCTGGTGCATTAATCATATCATACCATGTCACCTTATCTTGTAAATGTCACTTCAACTTATTCCCTCATTATTACCTTGTAACTTGTCTTTAATTGCTTTTGTATAGTTAATGTACTTGACTCTTTTACTAGTCGTATACACCTTTATTTTATTTGTTTTTATTTTATTTTGTATTTCTCTATCTGTACTGAACATTCCATCCATTCATTTGAATGGGGGAAATTTAGAGAAAAAACGTTGAATATTTCTCGTAGTAAGTGATAATATTGAGCTGAACAATAAATTAAAAAAATGCAATGAAGCCTCTAGGTTGAAAGATGTGGAAGGAGTTAAGTTGCACAAAAAATACAGAATAATAACAATAAAGGTTTTGTAGAAGAACATAGGTTGCTTCTTGCATTCACACCCCAAAAAGTAAAAAGTAGGAAAGGTAGAACACAGCTGACTGCAAGCAAGGAAAATGTGTCAGGATGACTACTGATCTCCATTACCAGCTGACACAACTTCACTATACAAGCCCCCCTTTAATCTGATGGAGGACATAATCTGGACAGTTTAAAGTTAAAGTTGCTACTTTGTGCATTAGATATACCCAATTTATATTTCCATTTTATTGACTATAAATAAAGTGCTTTATTTTCATTTATTTTTCACACTGCAGAGTGAATTACAGATACATTTGGTCTACAGATAAATACATTGAAAAGCTATTGTTGGGAAAAAGTAACCATACATAGGTAGATTATGAGCTGAGGGTTTGATTTCATGAAAATCTTAAGGATTATTATTATTATTATTACATTACATTTTAAAAATACACACTTCATTAATGTAAAACTAACGCCATCCTTTTACATAACTAGCCCACATAGTGTAAGTGATTTCTTCTTAGCTGCGGTGTTTCATCAAAAGAGGAAGCTTGCGCTGGGTTTGTCTGTTGGCCTTCAGGATCACTGTGTCACCAGGCATATGCCTTATGTATATCTACAGATACATTTTGTTAGGGTTAGACATTCAAAGTCTCAATATTAGAGTATCTGTGTAAGTCTTCTCATCAGTAGAATGGCACCACTGGTTTGTTTCCAGTACATGTTCAGAATCATTCCATTGCTGACCTGTAACAGAGGTTTGATGGGAAAAACAGAGTTGTGCTGCCAAAAGTTTAATTTTAATGTAAATATTGTCTATTGCCTGTGTGCACAGTTGAGTGTGACAGCTGATTTAGTTAATAATAATGTTGTTGCTACCAGTGCGTGTTAGGATGAAATTTTGTCCACAGTGGATGTGAACCTGCTTCCTTCTTGTGGTCCAGCACTGACAGAGGGAAAATGAAACCGTTGGTTAATGTTTGGTGTCGAGATGATCAAGGTGGAAATTCCCCTGAAAGCTTCACACTGACACTGATCAAGAGCACCCATGAACCCCTGCTGATATGTGGTGGTCATGTTACAAACTACAGTTTAATAGTGATTAGAGATGCTCCGATTGACTGGCCGGTGACCGGAATTGGCCGATTTTCACGTGACCGGCCATGACCGGTGACCTGCCGGTCAGTCTGACATATGCCGATTTTATGCCGGTCAAATTCACTCGGGCGCCGCATGATTAACATCGCGCAACATCAGCGCACCTCCGCTCCATCAGCTGTTTATGAAATGTCATAAAGTCATAATTATACATGGCCGTCTGCTCTACTGATCTCAGGCGAACGGTCAGCCGCTCTCTCTCTCCCTCCCCTGTGAGGCTGAACAACTGGAACATAAAAACTGCACTCACGTGGGTCCCGTGACATATGACAGCTACAGTTTATTGGAAAATAGTGTTGGGCACCCTGACTTTGATGAATTTACTATTTATCAGTCCCCAGATGAGACAAGAAGCTACCGTTAGCGAACGCTGCGGTCCCTCTGCCGCCCGCTGCTGCAACAACAACAACAACAAAAAAGAGACTCTGTATTCCTCCAACACGCTGTATTAACGTTACTGTTTAAAACACTTTCCAGGTTTGTGAGGATGCATACTGCTCCAAACCAACATTAAAAACGTATTAATCTTCCCTCAGCGTTTAGTTTTGTTATTAAACTGTGTGTGAAATGAGTGGTGATGTTTTTTTTTCAGGTAACGTTACTGTTGACGTTCAAACAGACCTGAATGTGTGTTTTGAGAAATATCTTTATACTGCAAGGCTATATATATTTTTATATATATATATATATATATATATATATATATATATATATATATAAGTTGGATATTGGATGTGAAAAGAAGGAAATGGTTCTAACATTGCACTTTAGATGTGTGTGAATTTCCCACACCAAAAGATTTTCTATGAAAATGTAAAATTTTCTATTAAAGAAAAGACAGAAAATAAATATTTGTGTGTGCTGTACATATCTATCTATCTATCTATCTATCTATCTATCTATCTATCTATCTATCTATCTATCTATCTAAAATGACCTGTGATTAGCCAAAGGCTTGGCTAGATTTACTAACAGAAAACAGAGCCAAGGAGGAGATGCAGAAGTCTTCTTTCTCTCAGACCACTTGAATTGCAATATGCTGAAAGATTATTATGAAATCTTTGCACAAAAATGCCAAAAACAAACTGCCTCCCCCAGCTTTAACGCTCTATACTCCCAGAAACTAGATTCATTGCTGCTTTTTCTTTAAAGCTTATGTTTGTGGCATGTTTGTCTTTATTCAATAGATGATAGTAGACAGACAGGAAACATGGGGTGAGAGTGAGGGGGAACTTCATGCAACAAAGATCCCCAGCCGTAAAATATGTGCCTTAAAGGACATTTTAATTGGACCCCAGTGCTATTGTTCTAAACTGAATCCTGCATGTATTCATTATCTTGCATCACATTCAAATGCATTCTGCCATCATTTATATAACGAAAAGGTAATAATAGGCTTAGCACCAGCGATGGTCGGGGCAGGGGGGGGAACCTTAAAGGGGTAATAGAATGATTATATAGGTTATTTCACACTGTTCCTTATGGTCTCCTAATGGGGTATGTAACATTGGTTGGGCTGAAAATGGCCTGGTTGATATTTTAATGGCCCTTATGCATCCCTGTGTTTTGGCCCTATTTGTAACGAGCTTTTCTTCCAAATATGGTATGTTCATGAATATTTAGATGAGCTGCGCGCTGATTGGTTGAGCACACTTTAGAGACACGTGCTGATTGGTTGAGCGAATCGCCATACACACACATTAAAGACGTGCGCTGATTGGTTGAGCGAATCCACAATACACACACATTAGAGACGCGACAGAATCTCATATTCCAGACACTGCAATGTTTCGTTACCAAATTCACTTCTGAGACTTTTTTATGCGAGAAATCAACTATATAAAGCTCAAATATGGGCCGTTTTACGAAAATTGATGGCTAATTGCAAATTTGGTAAGACGTGTCGGACTTTAGGAGCTCCACAAAGTCTGAAGAGAAATGGCAGCCTGCTGGGCTCCATACCCAGCGCAAAGTCACCCTTTGTTGATTATTGCACTACGGGGCTCCGCGGCCGGCTGCCGGCATAACTATAATATATTTACAGTTTCAATTTCATCACGGCACTGATATCACAGCTACCCCAAGGTCTTACAAAGCTAACCATTGTGTCCAATTTGAATAAAGGTATTATTATGAACTCAGGGTCTTATTAGGAGATGCAGCTAGCTAGATAAAAAAAATAAAAAATTCAAGAAAGCACAAAGTGAACTGTACAATGTAGCCATGTGGGCCTAACTAGCAATTTGGGATGAATAGAGGAGGCTAGCTAGCTATATGTCCCATTCAATACAATGGGGAAATATCGCAGCTAGCTAGCTAGCTACACTTTCGGCATAACTGTAGTATATTTACAGTTTGAATTTCGTCACGCCACTTATATAACATGTACCCCAAGGTCTTACAAAGCTAACCGTTGTGTCTGATTTGAATTTAAGGTATTTTTATGAACTCAGGGTCTTGTTAGGTGGAGCAGCTAGCTATCTAGCTATATGTCCCATTGAATATAATGGGGAAATATTGCAGCTAGCTAGCTACACTTTCGGCATAAATAGTATATTTACAGTTTGAATTTCGAAACGGCATGTATATTACAGGTTCCCCAAGGTCTTACAAAGCTTAGCTAACACTTGTCCGATTTCGGATTTCAATTGAATGCATTTTTGTGAATGTCAGCGTTAGGAGGAGGCTAGCTAGCTCTCATTGATGGACTCGAGCTCACCGCGGCTCTATCAATGAGACTCGCGGACAAGAGGCGTTTATTTCCCCGATTGTTTGTTTAAATAACTCAACACACATATCCATTATGGGATTAACTTGAACCTGCAGGCTGCGGTAAGAGATTGTGGGCATAACAAGCTCTGTCAGGGCAGCGGCGTGTGGTAGTCCAGTCACCCAGAAAAGGGTAAGTTTGCGCGGGTATTGAGCACCGGGCCGCTGGACGAGCTCAATCGAGCTCACAGCAGGCCGGGGTCTGTGACGGAAGACAGGTAGGGCGGCGATGTAGCAACCCAGGCAGCAACGGCCGCTGAACTCCGACACAGTCCGGCAAAATTTGCAATTAGCCATCCATTTTCGTAAAACGGCCCATATTTGAACTTTACATAGTTGATTTCTCGCATAAAAAAGTTTCAGAAGTGAATTTTGTAATGGAATAGCAGAGATCTGCGTGACCTAGATTCAGAAGACTACCTGATCTCAGGTCAGTTAGTCAGTGTAGCCTATGTAAATGTTGGGGCGTGACCGTTCTCTTAATACACCCATGGGCGTGACAAAGGTACAGGTTTTGAGATTCTTACGTAAGCAACTAGCTTTGTTGAGATGCGGCAGTTTCAAAATATGAGATTTTCATAGTAAAGGGGTGTCAATGGGATTTTGAGCTTATATGTATGTCCTATTTACCCACCGAACTGTCGTTATTCAACTATGACAGGGTAAAATCGGTTTTGCATTCTATCACCCCTTTAAGAATGTGGCCAAAGTGTACAGATAACATTTGGATTTTGCCTCCAGACAATGTCTGATTGATCTGACAGCATTCAGATTGCAATGTGTTCTGCTGCATTTCATTGGAGCTGAAAAGATTAGTCAATCAATTCATTAGTCGTCTGACAGGAAATGTGTCGACAACTTCTTTTTTGAATCAATTCATTGTTTTAGTAATTTTACAAGCAAAAAACATTTGATGGCTCCAGCTTCTCAAATTAATTTTTAGGTCTTACATTATGGTAAACTGAATATCTTTGCGTTTTGGACTGTTGGTGCTCTAGGAAATTGTGAACTGATGATCCTCTAGTCCCTCTCAAGTCTCCTTCTCTCTAGTCACATCCACTGCTAATCCCACTCACGGAGACTTAACCATATCTCCACTATAGAGCTCAACAGTGATTTCCCAGTTTTTGAACGGCTCTGGTTCTGGAAGGGATTTTCACATTTTCATCACTGTTACGCTTAGGATCGTGGGTAGTGTGGTACTTCTCCATGACATTGCGAACAAAACATGTTTTTTATCAAAGCAAGGTTGATTTCACACAGACTTGAGCATAAATCCTTGTTTCACAATATCTTAGCTCGTGGTAAGTCCACCTTGGATAGTTTAGACATGGCTTAGAATTAAAATCCTTATGGAGAAAATTAATGGGATTTTTTTATGTAGCATAAGTCAGGAGTGTATGTTCCCTTTGACCTCCAAACTAAAACCAGACTCAACCAGATGGACAAGTGGAAGGCATCGTCATCCCTCTTAATGTCTTCTTTCAGCTTTCCCAGACAGGTCGTGTAAGGCTGTGTTAGGGGAGTATTGATGGTGGATGGGGAGTGCATTTGTGTCTAATGGTTTCACTCCCTCAGGCTTTCTCATATGGCCTCAGTAGCCCAGTCAGACTCTCTTTGTCTTAATTATTTATTGGAAAGCCACTGGGCTGCAGGAAGCAGGCACATTTAGCTGAAACACCGCTGCAAGAGGAAACAGAAGTGTTTGATTGCTAAATGAATAACCAGTCTGACTGACAGTGAGGCCCAGATTTACCAGCGCTGACTGCTGTTTGTGTGTTTGAGTTATGAACAAATGTTTCATCTTATTCACCAAGAAATGAATACAGTATATACAGTGTGATGTGCAAAAACAAGAAAAAGAAAACCATGGAGTTAACTAGTAATTACCAACTGTCAGTTCTAAATGAACAGGCTTATTTTGTGCAACAATATTTACACCTTTTATAGAAAACCACCTGCTGTGGTCTGACTCCTGTTTGCATGGGCCTAATATTACCTGAGGAAGTGCCATGATTTGCCTGCACTGTTTATCGAACACAAAGTGTCAAAGTTGTAAATAAGTACACGATCAGTGAGGAAGAATTCCTGTCCAGTGCAAGCCATAAACAATCTATCATTTTCAGTCACATTGGCCACTAAAACACATTTTAAGCAAAGCAAACTTTTAATTTTAACAAGCAAACTATGTCAAATTACATAATGAGCCATGATTTTGAGAAAAAGTTGTCAATGTTTGCAGTAAATGTATAGGTATTATTATTAAATGAATCATGAAAAAGTAAACCAACTCATCTAGTCAAGTACATGGCCATGTGGCACACCCAGAGCCATGACTCGCCTATAACCACGTGCACGTTCATCAATATACAATTTGAATGAAAAGTTTAGGTTGTGCACATTTTTGTGGTCATGTTTGAGCACAGTCTTATGTACATTTTAACTTATATATGGTAGAACAATTTGCCACATAGGGTAAATCAAATAAAGAAGCGGCATGTGAACAAACAAGCAACACAATAGATAAATATACTTTAAAATATAAAATATTATTACATTAATGCTATTCTACTCATTATTTTGGGTGTTGCCCTATTGACAGAAGGATAGGGTCAATCTCTGTATTCCACTGTGCAGTGCTTTTGAGATCAGAGCTGCAACACAGCCGGGAATGCAGCTTCTGATTGGTTGACAAACTCGACCCAATGCATCATGGTATTGCTTATAGATGGCTAACAACAACAAAGACTGTTTTCAACAAGGAATAATGGACAAATAATCGACCAAGCCAAGACTTTGTTTATTTGAAATCAGAAAAGACAGCATTTTAGGCCGTACCTGAGACATTTCCGATACTGGTATCTGTATTGGAAAAACTCTCATTTAAAATTAAACAAAACCCTAAAATGACCAAAAATCGAGATGTTGACATATCAACAGAAGTTATCAGAGATATCTAGGAATTAACTATTTTGACTTCTGACTGATTTTCTTGTTTTTTTCAAGATTTTTTTGCCGTTTATCGCCTATTTTAATAGGACAGATTAAGTCAGGAAAGTGGGAGAGAGAGGGGAATGACATGCAGCAAAGGGTCATGGGTCGGCACTGAACCCGCAGCTGCTGCGACAAGGACTGAACCTCTGTACATGGGGCACACGCTAAACCAGGTGAGCTACCTAGGCGCCCCGACATCCGATTGATTATGATAGAGCATGTAACAAATATAAAATAATTGTCTCCGTAATAACTTTACAAAGTTGTAAAGTCCTGACACATGACTTCTGTGCAGTCTAATAGTCCTCATGGATCTAATACTCAAACTGGGCTAAGTACTTCATCGTTTTATCAGTACGTTAAACATAATGCCCCCTCCATGCTCTTTCATTGCAGTGCAATTTTTGGTCTGATCGCCCTGTTAGGGTGGTGTCAGAGAAAAGCTCATTGTTGCAAGCTTCTAATGTGATTTAGGGATATCTGAAATGCTGTCATTGTAAGTCACCATACAATACTGTCCTTCACAATATTGTTGGTTATATGAAGGTATTAGAATAGGTTCTGCAACACACTGTTTGTCAGTGGAAAAAAGCGGTCCTATCTCATTGTGAGACACGTTCAACGGTGGTTGATTTAGGGCTTTGGAAACTAAGAAGGGCTGCATCAAAACGTTGACAGAATAAGAAATGTAGGACCAAATTCTCACCAGATGACTGCCACTACAAACCAACCAATCAATCAATCGGAATACAACATTTAAATGACAGACTACGTTAGCTGATGTTCTATTATAAGCACTCATAGATCCATACAGTTAGGTTCCGAAATATTTGGATAGTGACACAATTTTCATGATTTTGGCCCTGTGCGTTAACAAAATGGATTTGAAAAAAAACTTTCACCTTTTATTTTGAGGGTATTTACATCAAAATTGGAGGAAGGGTTTAGGAATTACACACATTTTCATACATAGTCCCCTTATTTCAAGGGACAAATTAATATAATCATAAATAAATATGATATGAATAAAATGTTAATTCTTAATACTTTGTTGAGAATCCTTTGCCGGCGATGACTGCCTGAAGTCTGGAACCCATAGACCTCACCAAACGTTGGGTTTCCTCCTTTGTGATGCTTTGCCAGGCATTGACTGCAGCTGTCTTCAGCTGTTGTTTGTTTGCAGGTCTTTCTGCCTTAAGGTTTGTCTTAAGCAAGTGGAATGCATGCTGGATCGGATTGAGATCTGGTGATTGACTCGGCCATTGTAGAAATATTCCACTTCTTTGCATTGAAAAACTCCTGGGTTGCTTTTGCGGTATGTTTTTGGTCATTGTCCATCTGTACTGTGAAGCGCCGTCCAATCAAATTTGTTAAATTTGGCTGAATATGAACAGACAGAATGTTCCTATAGACTTCAGAATTCATGTGGCTGCTTCAATCTTCTGTCATAACATCAATAAACACTAGTGAGCCAGTGCCACTGGAAGCCATGCATGCCCATGCCATTACACTGCCTCCACCATGTTTTATAGATGATGTGGTGTGTTTCGGATCATACTTTTCTCTTCCCATCATTCTGGTACAGGTTGATCTTAGTTTCATCAGTCCAAAGAATGCTGTTCCAGAACTGGACTGGCTTTTTTAGATGTCTTCTGGTAAACTCTAATCTGGCTTTTCTATTCTTGAGGCTTATGAATGGTTTGCACCTTGTAGTGAACTCTCTGTATTTGCTCTCGTGAAGTCTTCTCTTTTTGGTAGACTTGGATAATGATATGCCTACTTCCTTGAGAGTCTTCTTCACTTCACTAGATGTTGTGAAGGGGTTCTTCTTTACCATGGAAAGGATCCTGCGATCATCAACCACTGTTGTCTTCCATGGATGTCCGGGCCTTTTTGTATTGCTGAGCTCACCGGTGCGTTCCTTTTTTTTTCTCAGAATGTACCAAACTGTTGATTTGGCCACTCCTAATGTTTCTGCTATCTCTCTGATGGATAAAACGACTTTTGACTCAATTGTCCAATTACTTTAAGTCCCTTGAAATGAGGGGACTATGTATGAAAATGTTTGCAATTCCTAAACCCTTACTCCAATTTTGATGTTAATACCCTCAAATTAAAGTAGTCTGCACTACAATTTAATCTCAATGATTTCATTTCAAATCCATTGTGCGCAGGGCCAAAATTATGAAAATTGTCATTGTCCAAATATTTCCGAACCTAACCACGCTGCTGTTGTATTTCATTAAGTCGGAAAAACCTGTGCCAATGACCAAAGCTGAAAACACGAGTGAGGCAAATGAGGACATGATGAAAAAGTCTCTGCTTGAATATTTCTCTGACTTTTAGGAAACACAAGGTTTCACAAAACACGACATTTCACAAAACAAGACATTTCACAAAACACAACATTTCACAAAACACAATGGCATTCAGAAACTAGAGAACACCTTGCAATAGGATCACACCAGTCACTATGCCAAATCAGGCTTGGGGGTAAAGTGTGTGTGTGTGGGGGGGGGGGGGCTTACCTACCCACATTTCACAAAACTCAACATTTCACAAATGTAACCAGCCACTAATTAATTCAGCTGTTACTAGTTCATGAAAACATTGTTTAAAGTGCCCATATTATGAAAAAAACACTTTTTCAGGGAGTTGGGGTGTTATTTTGTGTCTCTGGTGCTTCCACACGCATACAAACTTTGAAAAAAATCCATCCATGCTCTTTTGAGTGAGATACAGTTTCTGAATGTGTCCTGCCTTCAGTCTCCGGGCGAGCTGTTAAAAATCGTCACGGCTTTCTATGTCGCAAGCCGAAACAAGCTGGCTAACCGCAACCGTTAGCACACTCAGGCCAGCTGACAGTCTTGCCTGGGCCCGGGACGAGATCTTAGATGGCCCCCCCCTCGCGGCCAGATCTCTCCTTTTCCCTTGCTCTTCCTCTCCTCACATCTCTCACTGAAATTAAGTGTGTAATCAGTCTCTGATCCATCCTGCTCAGACTCTCCGACAGGGCAGCGAGCCCCCCCGCATCACTCTCTCTCTATCTCTCTCTCTTCTCTCTCACGGGTAGCCTGACTCTGTCCCTCCGTTGCGGGGCAGCGGGCCCCTCCCGCATCACTCTTTCTGTCACCTGACTGCAGCTGGATCTCTCTCTGTCTCATCCTTACTGATGGAGCTACCAAACTCAACTGTTTCTGTCAAAGTTAACGTGTTGTGTCAGGCTTTTATACCATCTAATGGACGTTAACATTAGAGCTGGCCTGTTACGTTACAAGGCTCGTAAACGTTGGCTGCGCTGTTTCTTACCTTGCTCTACGTTGACAGTTCCAGCTTCACCGTCACCACCTTTTTTTAAATATTTGTTTAGAAAATCTCTAAGGCCTCTATTTTCTTCTTCTCTTTTCTTTCCTTTTCCGAGCTCCGGACTTGTGCTGACCGGACATTTTGAGCGTACTGAACTTCAAATCAAGTGACAATATCAAATTTTGATCAGTGGCCAAACCATTTTTATGTTGGGGGTGGGGGGGGGGTTCTTGACCACCATTTCCAGGACAATTAGGAAGAAAACCAATAAAACGCTTTTATGTAATTCAAATATTATGCTACATATTTTTTTACACAAATAGGCCTATTTAAAAAAAAGATTTTTAATTCTTCCATAATTTAATGAGGGCCCAGTTTTGGGCCCCCCCCTACTGTGGGCCCGGGACAACAGACCCGTTTGTCCCCCCCTATCGGCGGGCGTGAGCACGCTACCTCGTTCTCAATAGCAAAGCACTGCTACAACACACACAAGTTCACCATAATCTACAAAAGAACTACTTACATGTGCGCCCTCGTCTAGAAGAAGTCTCCCAGCTAATCCTGCCTTGTAACTGACCGAAGTTGAAGAAACAACCTTTCTTTTACTGTCTATGGAGCTAGCTGACATCTGATCTACATCTGAGCTACTGCGCATGTGCGAGTGCAATCAAAGATAGTACAGAAGAAGAAAAGCGGTCTCACTCTGTAGCTAAAACAGAGACAAGGTGAAAAGTAGGGATGCACCGATCCGACTTTTTCAGTCCCGATACCGATGCCAGGGCTTTGTGTACCTGTCGATACCCGATACCGATCCGATTCCACCTTATACCTTCCTTCCATGATGTGGAAGAGACTAAAGGCACCAGACTTTTCTAACTGAACATTACTTTCCTAAGACAAAATAACATAGATATAATGTATTGAATTCTTATTTACTTGTTATTTAAAAAACAATTGTGCATTCAAATCGAAAATATAATGTAATCAAACTTCTTAAAATAAATTTAAATAAATAACAATAATGGGCCTTCAATAATGGGCCACCTTTATATATAGGTTTATAATGGCTTATTCTACTGTTAGGAGTACATAGAATATCACAAAAACATGTTAATGTCATCATGTTTACTAAAAGCTTTTATTACTAAAGGGTTTGGCTCCATGACATTATACAATAACTTTATATGAAGGAGAATCCATGAAACAGTTACAGAAGCTAAACTATTTTTATTGTGTAAAGTAGTAAAATAAACTCAAATCGAATGAATAGCCTACACATACAAACAACTTTAACATTGTTTCCCTTTCAAAACAATGTATTTGTATAAACACTACCTTGGCCACAGGTAAGTTAGGTTGTTGTAGTGGGCGGCTGAACGTAGCTCCGCTGTCAGCCTCCTTCGCGGTTTGAATAATGTTAGTAGGTTGGCAGACGTATTTCAGCGAGGCAAGACATCTTAAATCCAGTGTTTTAATCATTGCTCTGAACCCGACCGTAGGTGGATTGCGTTCATAAAGTTGCTCCGCTGCATGCAAGTGACATGTCGTTACGGTAATGTTAGAGCGACGGGCAACAACAGTGGCTAAATTATGTCAGATTTTTTAGAAACAAAAAACAGACGTCTCCTCTCTTGAGCACACATTGTTCTGGTGTATCTCCGGTCTTTCTTCATCCTCCTAGCTAATTTTCTTCTCGGTTCTTGAATGTGCAGTACCGACCATAGCCTCTCCCAGCTTAACAGACTCTTATGCTACCTGGCTAGCTAGCTAGGCTAGCAGCTATAATGTTACCCAGCATGCCGTTGGGCGGTGTAGCTACATTTGTAAATGTAAAATTATTAGTGTTAGAAACTGTTTAAGTCACAAATTGTTATATGCTATGGTGTTTTGTTTTTAAAGAGAGTTAGTTGTGGTTTATTAATTGTTGTGTTATAAAGTTACTACCATGAGTGAGAAGGGTACGCAGTTAACAGGGGTCCCGGTGCTGCGACAGAGGGAAAAAAAACAAAAAAAATTTAAAAAATTTTCGGGGCCGATATCCGATCGGTGCACCCTTAGTGAAAAGAGGAGCTGCAGCAGTGAGAGAGAGCTGTGCAGTACAACAAAAATATGTTGTTTTTTGAAAATTAAACCATGTAAACCTATTCTGGTACAACCTTAAAATACAATTATGAACCTGATAATGAGCATAATATGGGCGCTTTAATAAGGTGACTGGGCATATACTGCTAACAGGACTACAGTAATACGATGTGTTCAACCTGCAGCAGGCTGCCACGAGCCTCTATGATTCCATTCCTCCTCACAAATACTCTTTTTAACTCCCATTTGACCACTGTTGTCCCTCTTGTGTCTGTCCTCTGCTCTACCAGGCCCTGGGGAGGAAATGGGAGCCAAGGTATCGTTGATTGAGGGTCCAGGTCCCGGCTCTGCACTGGTTCCTTCTCCCACTCTGGAGAACATCCGGGCAGCCTACGAAGATGGAGAGGGGGAGGCTGCCAGGGATTTGATCCAACAAGCCTGCTGTGTGGAGTGCAGTGCAAGGATGCCCCACATCGACGGGGTGAGCACACTTAGTCACATTGTTAACTGTTCTGCTGGATGTGTTGTTTGGGACTAGTGTGAATTCAGGGGTTTTCCTGGCTCAGAATGGGCTTTTAGGGGGACACATATTAAAGGTGCTGTAGGTAGGTTTGCGAAGATCCAGGACTCAAAAAAATTTAACATCGACAACTTTTCAGTCCCTCCCCCCTTTCTGCTAAAGCCTAAAACGGTCCCCTAAGCCCCTCCCCCCACAAGGGAGAATGAATGCGTGTGCATGATCAGTGATTGACATGCAGTTAGACATCCCCCCTGGCCCTGATTGGTGCATCTAAACAGGGAGCTGTGGATTTTTGCAAATCGCACTACAAGCTGTAGGTGGTGCTAGAGGAGCCGGATGTTTTTTTTTTTAATTACCTGCTTCATCTAGTTCTACTCAAACATAGGGTCAGTTTCAGCAAATATGACAGAAAGTTAGTTTTATAAGTCTTACCTACTGCACCTTTAATTGGGGGGGGGAGGGGGGGCGTCAAACACTTAAAGGCTTCGCTACCACACACACACACACACACACACACACACACACACACACACACACACACACAGCTTTATGATAAATCATGCAAGTTGGGAGCTGATGGAATTACTTTTCACTGGAATTGTACCTTGTGCAATCTTATGTGACAAATAAAGTAATATTTACATTAATAAACAGGATTTCGTGAAGAAACTCTTAAATTTGAAATGAAACTAAAATGTACAAATCAGCCACTCTTTCATCAGAGCCAAAATATGCCAATAGTTTAGTATTACAGACAAGCTGGCTGTGAACACACAGGAACAAATATTAGCAGGAACTAAACTAGGTTTGGTACTTGAGCTCATTATGTTGGAAGAATGCCAAACACCAATTAAAGAAAATAAGAAAAAAGGCAAGGAAGCTTTGTGACTTGGATCATTCTGTTTTCATCTGTTTGCAGGGACACTCATCTTTATTTGTGAGTTAAAAGAAGACTTTCCTGTTTATGTCATTCACATTGAGCTGATGGCTTTTGCTGTTATGGTGACATCAGCCTGTATTAATGACTCAGCTCATTTACCAAATAACTCTTGGACATGGGATTCTCCAAAAAGAACAGTTTTTGCTTTGCTCCTATCCTGTGTCATACTTGCATTATTTAGAGATACAGTGTTCCTTGCAGTGGTACAGGGCTATGTGTTTGTTGGGTTACGTTGGGAGTGTTTGGATGTGCTGCTTTTGATGTCTTTATTTGGAAATGCATCCTTCCCACAGCCCCTTTCCATAAACTATGCTAAAAAACGTAGGCATTAAAGACCTACACCTGATTTAAATTAACCCAACCTTCCATAAAGGTAAATTCAAGCTCACACTATCAGACTAAATTGAGCCTGCTTCAAGTATTGAGTGTTGTCCTGTTTGGGAACAAATTTCAGTCAACTGATTGTTCATCCCACGTTTAGTGTAATCACCCACACAATGTGTGATACAGTTGGTGTAAGTGTTCTATGTTGTCGACTGGTTTAGAGGAAATAGAAAATGTAATAGTTTGGCGTATCTCTGCCATCATGGACCAAACTGGCAGTGTTAAAGGAAGGAGCTAAAACCTGAAAAACCAGTCCCCCTTGATCAGTGAACAAGATAACTAATTGTATTACCTTTATTTATGTTGGAGACTTAAGCAGGGATAATGTGTCCACTTCTATTCAAGTCTGAAGCTGTTTTCATTGAGGCTCAACACTGTTCCAACAGAAAGCATGAGATTAGTTTTTAGTAGTGGTGCTCCATTTACGTTTTTTTTTTTTTTTGCCTCCAATATTGATTGCTGATTGTCGTTTGTTGTTATAGCAGCTAGTATAGCAGTATTACAGTTTAGGTTAGTTTGACTGTCTTGTGCATTGGGATCTCCACCAGGGGGCAGCATAACCTAGTATATGCGTGCTGTGTGACTCTACAGCAGGGGTCTTCCATGTTTTTTAAGCCAAGGATCCCTTAACTGAAAGAGACGCAGCGGGGACCCCCTACTACATCTATTGTATAAAATGAAGTTGCATGTTAAACATGCAATAACTTGTAGGGCGGCTTAAGCCTTTATACATACCTTTTTTGCATAGAATACTAAGCTATTTAAATAGCTTAATAATTGTTGACATTATTTTATAAACCATGTTTTAATGTTAAACATACATGTGGCACTGTGAATCCTTAGGATTAACTGTATCTGTGGATGGCTATTTTAGTGACTACTTTACCTATAGCCCAGTAAGCAGTGGGGATTTATATTTGCTAATAATATGTTGGATTCATGTTAAGACTTTTTAATTCTTGAAAAAAGTTCCAAAAATTAACAATAATTTGGAGGCCCCCCGTGCACTGACTCTGGGACCCCATAGGGGTTCCTGACCCCGTGTTGTAGATCCCTGCTCTACATTATTACTAAATAATCACAGAGTCAATGTTGTTGGTTTCTTATTCTGTCAACAATATACTTTTACTTAGCCTGTTCAATCAACAGTATAAGTTCAAGCAGTACAAAGAATTCCCAAGGAGCAATGCAACAAGTACACTACATTAAGTCTAAAAGGACAACTAATATATGCAATGTAATTATACCATATTATGAACATTATTGTCAATCTTCTGATCGCATATTTTTTACGGGGTAACGCCCGATAGAAATCAGTGGCCCGTCAATCGGGGCAACCCTAGTTTTTAGACTTTGGCAACTGGTCTCAACTCTAAACTTGTTTAAGTTTGTTTAGAAGTAGACCCACACTTCACTGAAACATACAATGTGAGATGTATGCTTATATTCATCTGTGTATGTCTTGAGATTACTGTAAATGGGCAGTTTAGAAAAGCTTGGCGAGGCGCTAATGAGCAAGACATGGTGTAAATGTTTTTCATAGAACTCCGGTAGAACCGTGAATATTTAAGAATAAATTCAGCGCTTTCTTTAGTTTTATTAAAACCAAACTAAAGTTCTGTTTAGACACAAACTCAGCTCCAGAAGCGTCACCCCCAGAAACAGAAACACCAGTTATCAACCTATGTCTCATTGTGTGTGTGTTACCTGTTGTTACAGTTACGTCTCCTGTGTGTGGCCACTCAACATGGTGATCTGCAGAGTGTGTGTTACCTCCTGAAAGAAGCCCGTATCCCTGTGCCCCAGGAGCCATCCAAAAGCAACCCAGCCATCATGGCAGCATACTATGGCCACGCCAGCTTGGTCAAAGAGCTGCTGGATTCCATACCTGGTAGGAGGAGAAAAACAGCATTGTATATTGTATAAGCATATTATACCTAAAATCACCATACTGCATTATCCTTACACATTACATTACTCTTAATTAAGACTCTGGCACAATGGTATTACCATGCTGTAAGCTTGTTTGGGAGAGCCAACATGATATTGGCTTTTTTATTATCTTCAAGTTAAATGGGTATTTACCGCTGAACTGAAAGGAGAATATAAACACATAATTTTAACAAAGATACATTGATTGAGCCTAATATGCACACTCAGGTAATTTAAAGCTTACAATTACAATATAATTGTTGTTAGTGTATCTTCATTCATATAACCAGGTGCTCGAAATAGAGTAGTTCATGCCTATTATGCTTAGAAGAGAGAAAGAATATAAACAGATTGACCCTTTATCATGTTTGACCTTCTCATCAACACTGACAAAAACCATCATTGAAAAAAAATCTATCTGACAGGAAACCTTGGAGGCTCAACTCAAGGTCAGGTCGTCATGGAAACATGAACTTTTATATCGTCTGTCAGATTGGTGACTGGACTAAAGGCAGCTCTGCAGTGCAGTCCAAGTGTTTTTTAATGAAGAAAAGTGTGTCCTGACTGACTGGTGTTGGCTCTCTCTCAGGTCCATGTCTGAGGGGAGACTTGCTGAACTGGATGCTAGCCACATCTTGCCAGCAGGGTCACCTGGACGTAGTCCGGCTGCTCGTCCATGGCTATGATGTTGATGCCAAGGACTGTGCCATCCACAGCGATGAGTTTGCTGTAATTACCGGGCTGCCGCTGTACGCTGCTGCACGAGCAGGTATGCAGACACACACACACACACACACACACAGGTTCACTCCAGACATCTTCTGTGCTTCCAACACAGCAAACGGTGGGAACGTGGGGAGCACATTTTGTATTTGCTGCTTTACAAAATCCTCAAATCAAAAAACAAAAACATTATTTCTACAGTGCCTTCAAAAAGTACTCCTGCATTAATGTCCAGCTAACGTACAGCAGTAAATGCCTTCGCAGTGAAACCAGACCTAACATATTTTTAGATGAAACAGACAGGCACACTGAACTACAGGCCTAATCTTCAAGGGTCTTTAGGAAACGCAGATAACAATGGGTTAAAAATACTCAAAGAGTTCTTACTATTGTTTTTCCAGGGATTTAAATATGTTTAACAAAGTAACATCATTACACAGTAACACTTAAGATGAGCAATCCAGAACAACAAATTGTTGAAAATAGCAACCTGGTTTTCTTTTTGTCTTTCTGTCTGTCTGTCTGTTCGTCTGTCCATCCGTGTCTGTGTCTGCTACTGCATACTTTGAGCTACGGAAATCATTGGAATATCAAACTGTTCAGCTCTTTAAGGACATATATGCTTGTCTTGTCTTCACCTTTTTTACTAAAAAGTATTGGCACTGATGATGTGACGTTAAAACACATTTCTTCTTTCAGCCCTTTAGACAATTCATTTCAACTTGTGCTTTGACAGTATTGCAGTTTAGCTTTCAGCTTTCCTAGCAATGTATTTCTGCTCTTAGCTTCTTTAGATAATGCAGTTCAGCATCCAACTCTGCCAGTTTTATAATTCAGTTTCCAGGTTTTTGGAAGTGCTGGTACAATGCTAGTGACAGATACTGAGTGAACACTGTCCACCTCTGGTACTGTGAACACATAAAGTGAGAAGTGTGTTTTGTGTTGCAGGTAATGAAGAGATAGCTCGCTTCCTGCTGCAGAATGGAGCAGGATTCTCCTCATACACCCTGATGGACCATCCAGCCTTCAGCAAACACCTCCTTAGACTCAAACTACAGGAAACCTCCAACGCAGAGGGAGAGAAGGTCTGTGTTTTGGAAACACAGGGGGGCAAAGATAATGTGTTTGTGAACGCTGGAAAAACTCAATGTTACACAGAGACTGGGCTCACGTAGGAAGGCAAGGCAGCCTTATTTGTATAGCACATTTCAGCAACAGGGCAATTAAAAGTGCTTTACATAAAACATTAGCCGTTGAAAACAATACAAAATATAAAAACAGATAAAATACGATATCGTTATGACGTTAGTACGGGACAATGTATAAGCCGTTGCTCTATACACGTAATCCACCCGCAATCCTTGCCGTTCCCACAACGGCCGGTCCCACCAGATACTTTTTAATTATCTTTATATGACAGTTCCAATTTTCAACAATGTAACTTCAGTAACAATTATATAATATGAGAATAAAAGTTACAGTGCAGTATAAGAAATGAACAATTATTTAAAGAAAGGCAGCATAAAAAAGAAAGGTCTTCAGCCTTGATTTAAAAGAACAGAGTTGCGGCGGACCTGCAGTTTTCTAGGAGTTTGTTCCAGATATGTGGTGCATAAAAACTGAATGCTGCTTCTCCCTGTTTAGTTCTGACTCTGGGGACAGAAAGCAGACATATCCCAGACGACCTGAGAGGTCTGGATGGTTCATAATGTAGCAGCAGATCAGAAATGTATTTTGGCCCCAAACCGTTTAGTGCTTTATAAACCAACAGAAGTATTTTGAAATAAATTCTTTGAGGGACAGTAGTAGTAGTACTAGGAGCTGAAAAATGAAAAAATAAAATATTTGTGCCGTGATGTGTAATGTTGTAATTTCTTTTTGTTTTAAAAAATTGGTATTGAAAAAATGGCTGGGTATCCTTCAAAAATTGAAAGACTTTTGAAGGATACCCAGCCCTAATTCTGGGTTTAATGGCAAATGTTCACGTATTTACTTTGATACACAGTTAAGCATTACAATGTAGTATAATTAGGTTCATAATACTGGAAGTCAAAGTGGTGAGAGGAAGTCCTGATTAAATCCATGTTGTTCTCAGCCCTCTAATGATATCATGCCGCCTGTGTGAGTGTGTGTGCAGGCTGTCACTGTGTGCTGGAGTGGTCTGCAACTGCCATGGTTGGAGCTGGATTGGTTCATGGATGTCTCGTCACGTATCACCCACCTGGATCTGTCATCCAACAGCCTGGCTGCTCTGCCCTCCGTGGTGCCCTGGGGTCTGATCCACCTGCAGATTCTTGATCTTTCTAACAATCTGCTGAAAGAGCTGCCAGCTGCTCCCAGCTCCCACGAGGTCATCTGCTCCAGGTACGTTGGTCTGGCCCAGATGCACCTGTGACAAATGTGTTTTCACACAACAAAAGACTAAGGGTCTAAGGAAGAGATCTTCAACAGGGGGTCCGGGGCCCCTAGGGGGGTCCTCAGAGTTTCTGACTGGGAACTAATTCTCAGAAGGCGAAGCACTGCTTCTTGGGCGGAGTGATTAGCGTAACACCTGAAAAGCACGGTTGTTACTCTCTGCTCCTCACCCAGAGATGTTCACAAGTCATTTTATGGAAGTCCAAGTCGAGTCTCATGTCTTTGAGCTAGAGTCCAAGTCAAGTCTCAAGTCTGTGGCCATCTGATCTGTCCCTAACACTGTATTGTTAAATCTTATGAATTCAAAGCATATCCTGTAACTACCATCCGTACAGTACAGTATCAAAATCAGTTGTAGGATAACTTCATTGGGTCTACTTAACACATCCCTCTAGCCCTCGGACCTGGTGAAATATTAACCTAAGTCTGTCACATCATATGGATACAACTATAAAGATACAATGTGCCTGTTCCCAGCATTAGCAGAACACTTTGCGATGGTTAGCTTGTTACCTGTGACAATGTATGCTAAATGTAACGTCTCTTTCACTCAAAAAAATCTGTCAAAGTGGAAATCAAGAGAATAATGGCAGCGCCACACCAGTTACAGAACAACATGCATCTCAGTGTCAGTCCAAATTACGCACAATAAGCAGTTTGAACTCACTGATGTAATGCCATTTATTTTTTTAAGTGTTAGTAGGCTCAGTGAAACGGAGTCCAGCGCGAGGGAGATCCGACTCAGAGGAGGAGAGGTTAGTGAGGCCAGCGTCTCCACAGCAGGTGACAGTGCGCACGGATCAGCTGCACCATGCATGGATGAAATAATGAAATAGTAAATAGGACTACAGTAACAGAAATATTTGCAGAATTAAGACCGTCAAAACTGCCCAGTGTTTGGTGGACCGGGTACACCTTGTTCACCCGACACAACGTTTGTTCCTGGGGAGATGGATCCGTGCTTCCCGCCTCATGTGCGCCATGGATGTCGGAGCCTCAGCAACTACTAACTATAAAGATACAATTTGCCTGTTCCCAGCATTAGCACAACACTTTGCGATGGTTAGCTTGTTACCTGTGATGATATATGCTAAATTTAACGTCTCTTTCACATTAGCAAGTGACTGACCTATCTGCGTGCATTTTGAGATGCCTGATGAAGTCCAACGTTGTTGATCCGCCATCATTTATCTTGGTGCCACGCACCTTGCATGTAGCTGTTCACTTACTGCCACTGTTTACAAAGTTATTGAAAGCAAAACTAATGACAAAAGGCACAACTCCGGCAGGACTTGGTGTCGCCATCGACAATGCATTTTTTTGTGAGTGCGTGCACATAAGGCATAGCGCATGCGTTACATTGCACATTATGGCAAAGGGCAGGGGACATGCAGCTCGTCATAAGTTTCCCCAACGTGTGTGTGCCAATAAAAGAAAATAGAAATACATATAGATTTAAAAAGCAATAATTGCATGAAAACAGGTTGTTGACGAGTCTTGAAGCTCGAGTCCGAGTCAAGTCTGAAGTCTTTTGGGTCGAGTCGCAAGTCAAGTCTGAAGTCTTTTGGGTCGAGTCCGAGTCAAGTCTGAAGTCAGCTGTTTGTGCGACTTTAGTGCGACTTGAGTCTGAGTCTCAGACTCAAGTCCCCATCTCTGTCCTCACCACGGGGCTTCTCAGGTGCTACGAGCAAATCACTCTGCCCAAGTAGCAGAAGTAGCAGTGCTTCGCCTTCTGTGGAGAATAGATCCCAGTACGTATACGGTTAGAAGATGGCTGTGTCTCATGTGACCTTGTTATTTATACACACTGTGACTATACAAATCACAACATGTAAATAGGAAAATGTTGGCGTTATTTTGTCACTTATTGGGAGCAGTAGGCTAGATGGAGCCGGTTACCTCCAGGATCTGTGCTAACCTAGGCTAGCGGTGGGGGCGTCAGACAGAGTTACAACACGCACGGAGATGAGAAGGGTATGTATGGACTTATCGAACTCTGGGGGATACGGTGAATAAGCTAAAGTCCCAATAAGTCGGCGTGTTCCTTTGAGGGGTCCTTGGCTTAAAAAACGTTGAAGACCCCTGGTCTAAGGTAGTAAGGCGATGGGGACTCTGTGTTTACATTAATGATGCCAATGTTGATGGACAATATTTTACTGATGTTGAATTGTAATGTTAAAGGACTACAGTGTAATAGTCAGTGTAGAATTTAGGGAGATCTATTGGCAGAAATGAAAGATAATATTTTGGCCCGTGCACCAACGGGTGCGAGGACCCTATTAAAACTAAAGGAATGATTGTTATTTTGTGCAATGAATTACATATTAAAGGGTCTTAAGATGCTCAAAAACGTACCAAAATTTTTACACACATCAGGACGGGTGACAAATGTAATGTTTTATGGGTTTCGTGCTGGATTGTGACAAAATTCTGAAAAGCAAATTTTTAAAGTTTAAAGGAAATTGGTAGGCTTGTGTAACATATTGAGACTAACAAAAAAGTATTTTTGGGGTTTACCCTAAATTTAACAGGAAGTCAGCCATTTTTAATTTACTGTGTAATCTTTTGCCATTTTCAGGAGTCGTACTTTAACAGACTCCTCCTACAGAAATAATAACATTTTTGTGCATACTAAAGATCTTAATGATGAAAAGCAAAAATGTATTTCCTGGGCCGTGCCCAGACCACGCCAGGTTTTATTTTCCTCTGTAACGGTTAACCAAGTTGATATTGTTCAAGAAACGACTCCAATAAATATGCTAAATTCTCCTTAAACCACAATACATCATTTCTGTTTCTACATGAACATGTCCTGAAGTAAATTAGGTTACTGGACACAAATATTAATCTAATATTGATCTTTTCTCACTTTGGCTAAAAGGCAAAAAAAAATAATTCTCAAAATGCCTGTGTGCATGTGTTTATGTATTCCCACACCAAAGGTGTTTAAGTATAGGGCAAACACTAGTCTATATCAGCGACGTTTCATTTCTGGTATTGTTCAGGTGCCACCGGTTATTCCGCCGGATGTCCCTCATTTTAAGCTGGATGTCCGTTACTTTCCTCTTTTTTTGTGTTGGCGTTCTAAACTCCGGTGGATTTATGAGGACTATGGTTGACTGCTCCTCAGATCTCTGCAGGGTAAATCCAGACGGCTAGCTCGACTATCTGTCCAATCTGAGTTTTCTCAGATTCGACACATCGCTATTTTGCAGAGGTGCATCGAGTCCGGTGCCCAAGACAACTGTAATTGGTTTAAAGAAATGCCACTAAACTAGAGCATGATGTACCTTTCTCTGCAGCGCTGTGGAGGTAGGTCTGGCAATGCGAAACTAGGCAAACACTGATTAAATGAATCCGTCCTGAATGTAGCTCCCTGTGTCATAAAGTGGAAGCTGTCAGTGGTCACCCTCTCAGCCTGTCTTTTCCTGTGTTTTAGTTTACAGCGCATAAATCTCTCTCAGAACCAGCTCACCAGTTTGCCACCCGGACTTCTGCATCTGACCCACGTCCAGCGACTTTCTGCTGCTAAGAACCAGCTCACAGTCCTATTTGACATCCCTACCAGTATGTTCCAACTCAGCTTATATATAACTATTTTATCTTTGTAGGAAGAACACTTTTGAATATAGATGTAAAGAATATATTAACTTGTTGTCAGTTACATGTCAGGGTTATTTTGAAAAGAGTTTGATCAAGAGCTGCAAGGGTCAAATTGAGTATGGTAACCCCCAGACTTTACATAAACACATCCTGAAACCCAACTTGGGGACATTTTAAATAAGCTAGCACATGTTAGTCATGTAAACCTGCATGTCTGAAGCTGTGATTCATCCTGACTCAATACTTCTAAGGCTCATTAGTTAGTTAGTTTTTTTAACCAGTTTTCACCAATATAAATACCTTGTTTCCAAACTGAGTTATTGTGCCCACACTTCTGAGCACGCTCATCAAAATGTTTTGAAAATTCAAAAACAAACCTCACAGTGAAACTACAGTGTTTTGTGCTGCAAATAGTATTTTTAAATCACTTTTTGTGTTAATGATGGTGGTCATTTTAATTGACTTATGAAAAAGTGACTTTAAATAACAGAAGCCAGACAACCAAATATTATCTTTTATCATCCATCGTCTGAAAGGTTGGAAAATGATTTAAAAAAAAAAAAAAAAAAAAAAGTTCTCCAGGGTCCAAGGTGATGTCCTCAAATGTTTTGTCCAAGCAACAGTCCATAACCCAAGGATATTTGTTATTATTATCACATCGGAGAGGAAAGAGTGTTTCTGATCGCTTGACTAACTCAATTACTGCAGCACTAGCCATCTGTTAAAAGCTTGGATAAATTGTTATTCAATACATCTAGGTTATTACAGCCATTCATACACTTTATGTCAGATACATGGATGTTGCCATAAATTTGCCATTAAATTAACCATTTTGCCATCGGTGGGTTGGTGCTCATTGTTTTGTCTTGTTTTTGTTGTAAATTCAGTTTTCTGCTGAGGAACCTGGAGCTCTTTTACCATAGATGAGCTCATGAACATCAGGGAAACCACACCAGCGGACATAGTTCCCACTTTTCATATTCATTTTTAAAATGTTTTTGTTTATGCATGCACCAACCACCAAGGCAAATTCCTTATAAGTGTTACTACCTTGGCAATAAACCCTTTTCTGATTCTGATTTTAAAACCTATTCAAACTGATTTAGAGTAACAACATCTGAAGGGCCTTTTAGTCGTTATGTGGTCATTTGTGCAGGTCTGATTTTCTGACTTTGGCTGTGTTCTCCATTCTGTCAGCCACTAACTGGATCGGTCTTCGCAAGCTAGAGGAGCTGGATGTGTCTGACAACTGTCTGAGAAGTCTGCCCACAGCAGTCATGCACTGTTTGAAATCCCTGAGCTTCCTCAATGTGTGCAGGAACACACTGAGCACCTTCCCTGACCCCTGGGCTTGTCCTCTGGTAAGAAATAGACTGAATGGTCCACTTCCTGTTTTTATCTGCTGATTTACAGGATTTTTCTTTTAATCAAAATAGAATAGTCAAGGTGCTTTTGTCCATGTTTGATATTCTGGGTATTACTGTATTGAGCTCATTTTAATATGATTATTTATTTGCCATCTATAGGTATCCAGTCAATTTGCAATTTGGGTTATTATAGAACTTTTGAGGGTTACACATATCATGGTGTTAGAGCTGTTTGAGAGGCTTAGCTACTATGCCAAAGATACTGTAACATTTTAGGAGGACAATGAATGTTCATGCAAGATGTTAAACATTTTTATTGCATTCCATAAATGTATGTACTTTATGATTGTCTTTTATTATTGTTGTTGTTGTTCCAGCTTTTGGTCCCAGACAGGTTAGAGGAGTCACACAGACTAAAGGCCCTTTCACACCTACCTCATTTAGTCTGGATTTTCTGATCTTTCAGTTTTATCCGAACCAAAATTACAGGTGTGAACTGGTTTGCGTGTGGTACCTTTCTGTCCGTTTAGTGTGAAAGCATTTTTTGGGATGACCATTTACAAGAAGTTCCGGTGCTCCCGGGTAAACAACCGACATAACACGCAAGGAAGCACACGGAAGCAAATTGCCACTCACCTCTTCAGTCTATCCCCAAACGGAGGTGCCAGGGCTCGCAGGATTGCTGGCAGTCTTCTCCTCCTTTCCTGACTGGTGACGATAAAAATGTTCGCACAACGAAGACGTTCCTTTGGCGAATTTGAACTAACCTTGAGTATAGTTGGTGCTGCAGGTGGTAATGCCATAATAACAATATAGTTGCAACCATATTCAATTCAATTCAATTCAATTTTATTTATAGTATCAAATCATAACATAAGTTATCTCGAGACACTTTACAGATAGAGTAGGTCTAGACCACACTCTATAATTTACAAAGCCCCAACAATTCCAACAATTCCAGTAATTCCCTCAAGAGCAAGCAGTGCGACAGTGGCGAGGAAAAACTCCCTCTTGGGAAGAAACCTCGGACAGACCCAGACTCTTGGTAAGCGGTGTCTGCCGAGCGGTTGGGGGTGTGATGAACAGTGGCGATAGTAGTCACATTAATAATGGAACAGTGACTGGATGTAGCGGGAAGCTGCAGGGTTCAGCAGGACGCAGCATGACATTGCAGGGCATCGCTGAGCTCAGCAGGGAGTGCAGCAGGACCACGCGACCGCTGCAACCAGGATCTTGGTGCCAAGCGTTCTCCAAGGAAATACGCTGGGGGAAAAAGCATAAGGACTCCGGGGAGTAAACTCCCCAGAAGCTAGGATTAGTAACAAGCATTTCTGGGACGGGCTGCACACAAATAGTAATAGTAATAGTAACCGTAATAGAAAGGGAAGGAGAGAGCAGAAAGAGCCTCAGTGTGTCAAAGGAAGGAAGTCCCCCGGCAGTCTAGAACTATAACAGCGTAACTATAACAGGTAACTAAGAGACGAAGTCATAAGGAGAGGTAGCTTTTACGGCGTTAGAACTCTCCCCCTGCCGGATCTGGCTTGGCTGGCCTGCCTCCCTCTACTTTGTTATGTATTATTAATCTAACAATTATGAAGAGAAGCAGTTGGGCCAGTTAGGTGAACACTGCAACTCCTCACTCCCTAATTATAAGCTTTATCAAATAGGAGAGTTTTAAGTTCATTCTTGAATGAGGTGACAGTTTCTTTCCCCCCCTGAACCCAGATCGGGAGCTGGTTCCATAGGAGAGGAGCCTGATAACTGAAGGCTCTAGCTCCCATTCTACTTTTAGAGACTCTAGGTACCACCAGTAACTCTGCATTCTGGGAGCGCAGTGCTCTAGTGGGACAATAGGGTATTAGGAGCTCTTCTAGATATGATGGTGCTAGACCATTTAGAGCTTTGTAGGTCAAGAGAAGGACTTTAAACTCAATCCTGGATTCAACAGGAAGCCAATGCAGAGAAGCTAATACAGGAGAAATATGATCTCTTTTCTTAGTTCTTGTGAGAACACGCGCTGCAGCATTCTGGATCAGCTGGAGAGTCTTAAGAGACTTATTTGAGCAACCTGACAGTAGGGAATTACAATAGTCCAGCCTGGAAGTAACAAATGCATGGACTAGTTTTTCCAGCGTCGTTTTGAGACAGGATATTCCTAATTTTGGCAATGTTACGAAGATGAAAAAGGCTGTTCTTGAGGTTTGTTTTAGATTGGCATTAAAGGATATATCCTGATCAAAGATAACTCCTAAATTTCTAACAGTGGTGCTGGAGGCCAGGGCAACACCATCCAGAGTAGCTATATCTCTAGATAATGAAGTTCGGAGGTGTTTAGGGCCCAGCACAATAACTTCAGTTTTGTTAGGGTTTAACATCAGAAAATTATAGGTCATCCAGGATTTTATATCCTTAATGCACGCTTGAAATTTAGCTAGCTGACTGGTTTCATCTGGTTTGATTGACAAGTATAATTGGGTGTCATCCGCATAACAGTGAAAGTTAATTGAGTGTTTTCTAATAATATTGCCTAGAGGAAGCATATATAAGGAGAATAGAATTGGTCCAAGCACTGAGCCTTGAGGAACCCCATGGCTAACTTTAGCGTACTTGGAGGATTTATCATTAACATTCACAAATTGAGATCGATCAGAGAAATAGGACCTAAACCAACTCAGAGCAATTCCTTTAATGCCAACCAAGTGTTCCAATCTCTGTAACAGGATTGAATGGTCAATAGTGTCAAATGCAGCACTAAGATCTAGTAAAACAAGAACGGAGACAAGACCTTTGTCTGCAGCAGTTAAAAGGTCGTTAGTAATTTTCACCAGTGCCGTCTCTGTGCTATGATTCTTTCTAAATCCTGATTGAAAGTCATCAAATAAACTATTGCTATGTAGAAAATCACATAACTGATTAGCAACCACCTTCTCAAGGATCTTGGATAGAAAGGGAAGGTTAGATATAGGTCTATAGTTTGCTAAGACCTCAGGATCCAGGGTTGGTTTTTTCAGAAGAGGTTTTATCACAGCTACTTTAAATGACTGTGGTACATAATCTGTTAATAGAGACATATTGATCATATCTAGTAATGAAGTGTTAACCACAGGTAATGCTTCTTTGAGTAGTCTCGTTGGGATGGGGTCCAAGAGACAGGTAGATGGCTTAGCTGAGGATATCTTTAACATTAATTGTTGAAGGTCTATAGGATAAAAGCAGTCTAAGTATATGTCGAGACTAGTCTTTATTTCCTAACGACTCTGCGTTTAAAGGTGAACCGTTAGAAGTTGAGTGTAAAAGGTGATGAATTTTATCTCTAATTGTTGTAATTTTATCATTGAAGAAGCTCATGAAGTCATCACTACTCAGAGCTAGAGGAATAGATGGCTCAGTAGAGCTGTGGCTATCTGTCAGCCTGGCGACAGTGCTGAAAAAGAAACCTTGGGTTGTTCTTGTTTTCTTCTATTAGTGATGAGTAATAGTCTGATCTGGCCTTTCTTAGGGCCTTCCTATAGGTTTTGGAGACTTTCTTGCCAATCCAAACGAGATTATTCCACCTTGGTGGAACGCGCCACTTACATTCGAGGGTTTCGCGAGATTTGTTTTAATTTGCGAGTTTGGGAGTTATACCAAGGTGCTAGTTTCCTTTGCTTCATCATCTTCTTTTTCAGGGGCGGCCGGAGTCTTAAGGTCGTCCGTAGGCATGTCGTAACACCGTCTACCAAATGCATCAATTTGAGAGGGACTGAGGTTAACATACAGGTCCTCTGTTATGTTAAGGCATGACATAGAGTCGAATGCTGTTGGAATATCTTCTTTAAATTTAGCTATAGCACTGTCAGATAAGCATCTGGTGTAGGAGCTTTTATCTAATTTAATATAATCAGGTAGTAAGAATTTGAAAGTGATTAAAGAATGATCTGATAATACCGAATTCTGCGAAAATATTATTAAATCCTCAATTTCAATACCATATGCCAGCACAAGGTCGAGGGTGTGGTTAAAACAGTGCGTCGCCTTGTGCACACTCTGACTGAAACCGATTGAATCCAGTAATGAGTTGAAAGCAGTACTAAGGCTGTCATTGTCAACGTCCACATGGATATTAAAATCACCTACAAGAAGTACTTGGTCTGATTTAAGGACTAAACATGATAAAAACTCTGAGAATTCAGATAAAAATTCAGAATACGGACCTGGAGCCCTGTAAATAACAACGAATATAATTGGCTGTAATGTTTTCCATTTTGGATGTTGAAGATTAAGAACAAGACTTTCAAATGAGTTATAATGTAATTTAGGTTTAGGAGTAATTAACAGGCTTGCATCAAAGATGGCTGCAACTCCCCCTCCTCGGCCTGAGCCTCTAGGAATTTGAGTATTAATATGGCTGGGAGGAGTGGCTTCATTTAGACTAACATAGTCTTCATGGCCCAGCCAGGTTTCAGTAAGACAAAATAAATCAATTTTATTATCTGATATCAACTCGTTTACCAATACTGCTTTAGAAGACAGAGATCTAATATTTAATAGTCCACATCTAATTTTCCTATTTTGTTCTATTGCAGTCGTTTTAATTCCAATTAGGTTGTTAAGTATAGCGCATCTTTTGTTTACCTTTGATTTAACCGATCTGAGCCGGGGGACAGACACCGTGCTTATTAGACTATGAGGTGACGGCTCCAACGGAAGCACAGAGGGGCGTAGCACTGCACCTCTGATTACTAATATCAAACTTGGGTTGTCATGGTTTATGTCTGATAAATTCGTTCCAGATATTTTGATATGAGAGCGGCACCGTCCCAGGTGGGATGAATGCCGTCTCTCTCAATCAGACCAGGCTTTCCCCAGAACGCCCTCCAGTTATTCACATAGCCCACATCATTAGCTGGGCACCACCCCGACAACCAGCGGTGGAAGGATGACGTACGGCTGTACATTTCATCATTGGTCAGGTTTGGCAGGGGTCCAGAGAAAACTACTGAGTCCGACATTGTCTTTGCGTATGCACAAAGTGACTCAACATTCATTTTATGAATATACATCTGTTCATTCTTGTCAAGGCCAAAGAGTATTGTCATAGCTACCGGCCAAAGTGACAACACGCTGACGTCAGACGCACGTCCGTTTACAAACCAGTCAATTTCAAGTATAGAAAGATAATGACACACATAGATAATGACAACAGGATGCAAGCATGACATGTAGACTTCCTTAGTTTGCTCGCATACTTGCAATGTGAAACCAAACCAAAACTACTCAAATGTATCAAAAGCTGAACTTTGGTTCGGACCTTGTTGTGAAAAGGCCCTAACACACTGTTGGCCTTTTCCTGGGATTTATTTACGTAAAATAAGAGACATAAAATAACACCAGACTTTTAAGTTGGGGCAGAATTCTGGCAAGAGAATGGACAGAACATGTGTTATACCTAACTAACACGGCATTATCATATTTTATATATATATATATATATATATATATATATATATATATATATATATATATATATATATATATATATATATTTTTTTTTTTTTTTACTGTAAAGAAATGGTAGGATACAGTTGAACTGTATAATGGGGTGGGAGTAGCCTGACAAGCCAGACCCACATCAAGAAGTTGGGTCTGGGAACTCACCATTGAGAGGGCTCAATCCGAGGGGCGGGATAACGGTTGTCTTTCAAATTCCCTCTGCACGCAATAGGATAGCGCTAAAACCAGGCAGAGCAATGAAGAAGGTATTGAAGCTAGTTGATAGATTAAACTTTTGCCGTATCCGGTCGGCAAAACTCCGAACACATCTTCCTTTTTTAAGAATGATTTCTGTGCCGTTCTTTGTTCTTTTCTCAAAGAAAAGCTTAACTCCAAGTCTTCCAGAAGACCGCTGTTCCCAGCAGCAGCAGCCATAAGCCCGCCCACCGACTCTATACACAATGTAATTGGCCTGAATAGAGTTTGGTTTTTTCAGCTCGCAAGCCAACGGAGAGTGCCTAGACCCCCCTGGCTGCAAAATAAATGTTCTGCCACTATAGTGGTCTAGGGTGCGTCTAGATTTCTAGGCTAGGGTGGGAGGACTGTTTTCACATAATAACACAAATGGATATTCATATTTCTCATCCCCTGCAGAAGCAATGCAAAGCTTCCTCTAATGTGATCGAGAGTCTTCCAAACACTATCTCCATCTTTTGGAGGACTCATCTGCAGGAGGTGGACTTCTCCGACAACAGCCTGAAGGAGCTGCCCTCATATCTCTTTGAACTGGAGGTAGGAACCAGCATTCTGGATTTGTTGCTGGACATCTGTATGTGCACCACGCTGAAGTGCAATTAATAATTACAAATCTAAGGATTTAACAAAAATGAATGAATAAATAAAAAAATATATATAATCAGACTGCTGCGTGTGAAGTAGCCTGCAGATGGCACTGCTGCTGTGTGGTTGGTCTCCATGTTTGGGTCATGGACTTAAATTCAGCTTAGAAGCACCAAGATAATATAAGAAGAAATGTTTGGTACACTTTGCCAACACTAACCATAGGGTTGGCGATTTTGGGATTGGATTGTGGAGCTCTTAATAAAATTGCAAACCAAATAAGAATTTTGTACATGTTCAGCCTTTGAATGTACCAACACAAGCAGAGCAGAGCACTGCCAAATCAAATGCAAAAGCAAGAAACCGTAAGGCCAAATTGTACAACAATGGGCCTCATGCAAGTAACACATCTGCCGTTTGAGGGATTTCAGAGAATTGTCCCATTCGCCATTTTTTCTTGTATATGAATGATCTTGTTTTCTGCCAGACTTTATTTCAGAGCTATGTTTAGATTTAGACAATACCTGATTTGAATGAATGATGAGTGAGTGAATGATTTGAGACAGCGAAAACAAAGTAAACACAATGAGAACTTTTTGGAGCTCAGAGGAGCTGTTCTCTGAGCCAGCTGTCTGTGTATTCCTTGAAAGGAAAAATGTGAATGTGTGGTTTACAGTATCTAACGCCTCCTCTGACTCATCCTCCCATCAGGCTCTTGTCTCGTTGAGATTGTGTGGTAATCACATTGCGACACTCCCAGCCCCCAGTAAGTGGAAGTGCTCTCAGCTCAGGACCCTCGATCTTTCCAGGAACCAGCTGGGCAAGTAGGTCCACACTGTGGAACTGTAGAACACTGCCAGCTGTTACTGAACAGCTCAATAAATGTCTTGTGTAAAATAAAAACATTACGTTTGCAACGTTACAATGTTTTAAGGCACATTACAATATGTTTGTCAGTCAGCGTTGAAGAAAATTTGTGATATTTCAAGATAAAAACAGGGTGAGGCTTTGATCTGAATCTAGTATAACCCTGATTTCCGACTGTGCTGCGTTCTGGTTTTGTTCCGTCCTCCGTACCACACCGAAAGCGTCTCAGAAGCGGAGCGTCTTGCCTGCCCGTCTCGCAGATTATATTGTCTCTACAAGTACTTTATAGAACAATCACATGTTTATTATCTAGTACGTACCTTCCACTCCAAGTACTCCTGTAATTAAACTTCTATTTTCTGGTGTTGTCCTGATAAAAAAAGATCTGTGATGTCTATTATGATTTTCCATCTCCAAGGTGAATCTCTCGTCGTCCATGGTGTTGTAGAGGAGACATATACAATTTTTTGGGGGGGTGGCGTCTTTTGGTAAATTGACGGGATGCTCTCGTTGTTTTCCTTTCTTGCCCGGCTGTCCAAAGGCCCCGTGGCTCGCGTGAAAATAGACCTTTAGCGGAGCGGAGAGCCACTTCACTCACGCTTCTGGGACATGCCGTGGTGCGGCTGGTGGAATATCAAGCATTGACTTAAATGGCCGCGATTTCTCGCAAGTCGCGGCGCATCTGGAACGCAGCCCAGACGTGCCCGGAGGAAAATAGGTGTAAGACACTCTTATTTTGAATTTGAATGATTCTAAATACCTTATCAAATCTAAGTAGGTTAAGCTTTTAACATTTGGTTTAGTTTAGATCTGTCATCACCAACTACATGGATCTGGTGCAGATTGTCCTAAATGTATTACTACTCTAGTTGTATACAGGTTTGTCCTGCTTGTTATGTACTGTATCATGCTAGGCTTAACATAAAGTTTTTGTCTCTCTTGCTTGAGTTTTGTTAGTTTTTTGTCAGTAAAATATTGGCATATTTCTAGACATTTCTGAATCATGTTAAGCTAAATTCCAATGCAGTATAATATTTGTCAATGAAGGCTTTTGAAATTCCTTTTGAATGCTACTGTCCCTGACATTAGTGGATAACTGTACTTCAAATTGTGTCTTTAGAACACAGGAGTTGCCCAAGTCCAGGAGGCTGGCCTTCCTGACTACATGGAACAGGAGGGACCCAGACCCAGGTAGATCTGTTTTACATACGTGGAAATAAATTATTCAAATCATTAAAAGCTAATTGCTTCTATGAATGTGGACTTTGGAGATGGTGTCAGGACCATAGGCTCAGACATTATGCAGTCTCTCCATTGGTAAGATCTTGTGATTGCAACAATTAACAAAAATGCAATCATTTTCCAGTGTTATTTTTGATTTTGTCCTGTCCTTGCAATAGTTCCACAAACTGAGAAAGTGATTTTTGTGTTATTTAGGTGAGACCTCTTTAACCGCCATACATTACCCTATTCTCATTGTTGTTTTATGTATGGTGAGTACAGGGTGAGTTGAGCCCAAAAATGACTTCAAATTTTAATATTCTTGTGACCCTCGCAATTTTTCTAACGACCCATTGAAGACGTCCCGTTCCCCAGGTTGGGAACCACAGCTCGCTCCCAGCCTCTAAATGACTGAAACCATTTATAACGTTCTAACCAACCTCCTAACCAAATTAATTGAACCATCCCTGACGCCGTACCTCTCACTAACCTTTTGAAATTTGGAAACCTACCTGAAATCACTCAAACTCCTGGTGAGGTACCTGCTACCACACTACCTGCTATTGCCTATTACAGCATTGTAACCTCTCATACTAACAGCCACAAATGTCTACACTACTGAAGATAATTTTAGTTCCATATTATGGTTATTGCTGAGATAAAAAAATCACAGGATCCTGGTGGGAATGAGTGTAAGTCCAGTATGGGTCAATCCTGTGATGTAAGGAAAATTATGCAGTTTTATTATTATTGTGTAACAGTGTATTTTATTTGTGTTACATCATGTTTCACGTGCTGTTTCAGAGGAATTGTATCCTGCCAAGAATCCACTTCTGTGGAACATACTGCTTACTCTTAGGAAAAATTTGGCACAAAGCCAAACACAAGTCCATCGCCCAGCTCCAGTATTAGTTACATTCTGATAAACTGTATGTAATGCTTTGTATGTTTGAGCATACATGCAATGACCCTCTGCATGGCTCTGTCTTGGCAGTGTGTCCCATAGAGTTTCCCATGATTCTGCGGGATTCACTGGAAGTGCTTTTCTTGAATGACAACCAGCTGGAGTGTGTTCCCCAGTCAGTGTGTGGTCTGCACAGCCTCACTGAGCTCTACCTCTCCAAGTGAGTCCCTCTGTCTGTCTGCCACCCTTCACCTGCACACTGTCCCTCTCAGTCCTCCCTCTGCCGCACTGCTGATATTGGTGTAACGTTATAATCCCCAGATTATGTGTTTTTTTTTTATCTCTCTTATCTCTTTTTTATTGTCAAATGATGTCTGAAAGGTGCAGTGTTGTAGTGGTCTCTGTCAGTTCTCAAAATAATTTTTGTTTGGGTATTCACCAACTTCTGCAGCTACACACAGAGCTCTTGCCTTAACCGTGTTATTCTCCTCGGGTCAAATTTGACCCGTTTTCAAAACTTCTATATCAGAAATATGGGTTTTTACCTATTCCCGAAACCCTTAAAATCATGCAACCGCCAATTTTGGTGATTTTTTTTGAGTATATTAAGCCCCTTGCCCCGGGGGTACTGGTGGACGCCGCTCTTTGCGGCACTCAGACACTGCAAATCGTCACCAATGAAAAGGGAAGTTCTGCTGAGTTCCATGATACTTCAAACAATAGTCTACCTTAAATGGTTCATAAGTTATGAAAAATACATAAACACATTGAAAACATTACATGCATACATACACGAAAAAGGGGCGCATTTACATTTAAGAGGTTGTAAGGCATAAATGTTCAGAGTCTGGATAGCTTTCTAATTTGTCAGTCCTTTTTAAAGTTTCAAAATATAATTTAATGTCATTTTTAAATTGGTGACTATTTGGTTTTCTTTCAGACCATTTACATTTATGGATATAACATTTTCCAAATAAAATTAAAAGATTCAAAATGAAAACATGGCATTTATCCAAATAATTTCCTTCATAGTAAAAAATGCTACCAGGCTGTCTTGGTCCGTTCGAGCGTATGGGGAGTGACCTAGGCAAAGAAAAATGGCTGACTTTGATGTGGGCGGGGCTTGATGTCAATGGATTCCAATATATCGATATTTTGCTGATTATTGAAAAAAAAATTAAAACTGCTCCATCTAATGGCCGATTGCCGCCAAGTTTGGCACGGATGCTAAACCGGCCATGAGGAACGTTTTCAAGATTCGGGGCAATCGGAATTATTTTTGCCAAGATAACGCAACTTCCTGTTTAGACAGAAAGTTGCTGTAACTTGTGCATTTTTTCAACTATCAAAATTCTTTGGATAACTTTTCGTCATGAGGGTCAACAGATACTACCTGCAAAGATTCAAGAAGATTGAAATCATGGCCTAGGACTAGTTAGAACGAATGTAAAACACAAAAGGCATACATTAAAAATGGCCGCCTTCCGGTTGGGCGGAGCTAATGAAGGTAAATGGGAAATATGTTTGCAATGACTAGAGCAATATGTGTATTAAATCTGGTGAAGATTGGAGCAACTATGTCCAAGTTCTTCCACGCTTTAGGTTCTTCCACGCTTTAGGGGGCGCTATAGAGCCCGCTTACAGGTATGGGCCAAATCACCGTACAGTCTCGCAAAGCTCCCAGTTGTTTATGTGGACGTTAATTTTTGTGAGTTTTCGTATATATTGAGGCCGTCAAAAATGTGCCCAAGGGCTAAAACCAATTAGGGGGCGCTATAGACCAACCATACCACTCCCAAGCCTAAATGTAAATTCAGATGAAAGAGTTTACTATTCTGCATGTGGCTGCAAAATTTTGAGAGTTTTCGTGTATCCTAAAGTCCTCAAACAAGTGTTCGTAAAATGAAGATTTTTGCACGAAAACCAAGATTTGGGAAATTTTGTAATTTATTTTCTAAAAATAGCACCATGGACTTCAAGATGAGACCTATGTTCCCTCCAAATGTGGTATATTAACTTATTACTTTTGGCCAATTTAAGGCGCACGTTAGGGGGCGCTATGGAGCCCCTGGCAACGCACAAGCCCAATCACTACAGAAATTTGTAGTTTCAAATAGGTCCGACATCTGTGCAAATTTTTGTGAGTTTTCCAGCATGTTAAGCCCCTCAAAAATGCGAGTAACGTCTCAAAATAATAATAATAATCGTTACCAGGGACGGACTGGGGCAGAAAAACAGCCCTGGACTTTCTCCTAAATAGGCCCACCATCTGGCCATTCACCCTCAGCTGTGCACGACAGACACTAGCCAGGATGTCCTGATACTATGCACCAGTACTGTAGCCTATCAGACAAGGTATTCACAGCAAGTAACATCTCAAAACCAATGATGGTAAATGGGGTTGTGTTTATTAGCCATTTGCGGTTGGTACCATCTTTACAACTAAACACTCTCTGTAGAGACAAGTGTTTAGGCTTTTGCTGAGGGTGGTAAGCCAAAAATTGTTCCAGGCTGTGACTATCTGACTTGGGCCGTGTGAAATATTGTGATGTAGAGCATCCTGGGACATCCTGGCACTTCCCTGCACTCTCCCTCACATCTTTTGTGCTGCAACTATCTTCAACCTGAATAAACAAATGCTTTTAAAGATAGGTTATTAGCTATTATTTATATATGTGTTGCTTTGTGTTAAAGAATTAGCATTGAATAACCTATTTCATATTTTGCCAATGTCATATTACACTTTTGATTCATATTAAGGCTGTGAAATTATGAAAATGACTAGGCCCTATCAATGTTGTCTGTGAAGCTTTCACAAACAGCCACCAGGTCTTTGCCAGTTCCACAATAGTAAACGCAAATATGAAAGACAAGGAAAAACTGCACTCTGATGGAACAGACAGAAAGTGCAAGCTAGGATTTTTGGTTAAACTTTTGGTTACATTTGGTGAATTATTTAGCCCCCTTCCCGGTTTGTTAGCAAGTTTAGAGTGGTACCAATGCATGCCTGATGTTTTCCCGTTTAATGTAATACCATAATCTTCATCCTAGCAGCAAAAGTGAGGTCACTGCAACCTCTCATATACAACGAAGTGAAATCGCGGTCAACCCGCGATTAATTTCTAACGAGTTTAATGTTTCAAATTAACCGATAATAACAGAAATTATTAAACACGTTAAGTTTGACAGCACTAAATGGCACGATAATTTTCATAATCATGATGCACATGTTGATAGCTGACTATGCAATTCGCTAAGATAGGGATAAAGCCAGCCTATTATAATGTGCCCTGCTCCCAGTGTTGCCAACTCTTTTCCAATGAAAGTCGCTGGCACCAGCTCCAAAAGTCGCTAAAAGACGCTAGATTACGTCATACGCTCATTTGCATATTTGTGACGTCATTACGCAATCATTTGTATAAGCTTAGTGGTTGTGTCAGCAAAGTACAGGAATTCAATACAGGAATTTATTTTACCTTATAATTATTAAAGTAAAGTAAAAAAAAGAAATTCTACAAAGGGATGGAAAAAGATAAGCGGCATCTTTCTCCCGTCGCGTCCTGATGTCTCTTCTACCTACACCCAAGAGGGTAAGCGAGCGTCTGGAATGCGTAGCTCCTATGGCGCCATTTTGATGCCAACAAGTGATCACCCTCCGTTAGCATTCCATTGACTGCCATTCATTTTGATGTCACTTTGACAGCGAATAACTTTACATCTGAAGCGTTTAAAGACTCTATTTGACCATTGTTCATTTCTAAAGAAACACGACAATGTATAAAAGGCTCCATTATCTTGTACCTCACGTTATGGCTCCGTAGCAGACGTTTTTGTAAAAATAGGCTAACGATTGTGTCATAACCAAGCGACTTACTGTCGCATAGTAGAGGAATTACCTTATAGAACAGGAGAAGCTTGCAGGCAGTTTGGACTTAGATGAGCTGTGTAGGTTTAATTACTGATGTTAACTAGCATTTTAGTTAGCAATTATTAGCCTGTGTCTATGTTATCTCCTAACATATACCTACGCTCTCCGTCTCTGCAAGATTGGGAATGATTGAGATTTCTCTTGGCACAGCTACCAGAAGACTTACAACTTTCAGACACGTTGCTCACCTCACATTTACGTTGTCTCTCTCAGTTGGAGGCTGCGCAGTAAAGCAAGTGTTCACCGGAAAAGTGCTTCTAATAGACTTCACTGGTCTCCGTCCAGAGCAACGAGATCTGTTGGTCCACTCTTATATACTGTCTATGCCTACACCGTCCCCGCACACCCTGTCCCCCCTCGGCTCCTCCCCTTCTAACTGCCTGCGCACTGTGTGCAGTGCTGCTGCACATGAGGAGAGAGGGGAGAGGCTGCTCCTCTGCTCCTCAGTCACAGAACAGATGACTGTTTTGGCAGTTACAGGAGAGAAATACCTTGTGTGCTCGCTAGTCGCTTTTTTGAAAAAATGGTGATAGCCAGACAAGTAGGCCTACTCTTCTTTTCCACGTAGCATTTACAGTAAGTGATTGTATTAGCGCCCCATGCTGTTGGCTGTTAACTTTTTTTTTGCTGACAGCTGTCTGTTGGACGGCCGTTCTGGACTTTTCCAGAACACACAGATTGTCAGTCCGTCCCTGATCCTTACAAAAACAATAGGTCCCTTGCAGTTTCACTGCTTGGGCCCTAATAATTCCTTCAGTTTCAATAGGGCCTTCGCTGCTGTCGGCGCTCAGGCCCTAATAAGCGTAAAAAGTCCCAAAAAAGGGACAAAAAATGTGTCAAAAATATTATCGGAACCATGTATATTATGTTTGTTTATGGTTTATAGTTTTTAGAGATGGCCCGATACCATTTTTTGCTTCCCGATACTGATTCTGATACCTGAACTTGTGTATCGGCCGATACCGAGTAACGATCCGATACCAGTGTGTCATATATTTTATTATGTTTTAACAATTGTATACTACTATCCCTGTATGGATGTGATATTATTTCTATCTTTGTTGTCTGTCTGGCTCAGGTTAAACTCTTTGTGAAACAATAAATGCCACAGAACTTTCTTTTATTATCCAGTTTGACAGTCAGTTATAACTAAAAGTGAACATAAACTTCTTTAACGTAGATGTTCTTTAGGGCTTTATTACGTGGTATTGGATCGGTGCATAAACTCCGGTACTCAGGGGCGTCAGACTGGGGGTAAAACCAATACTGATTACCAGGGCCCAAGGGGAGAGAGGTCCCTTGAAAAGTCTGGAACATATTTTATTTTACCTGGATATTTTCATTTCCTAATTAAATTTCATAGTGCATGTCAGAGGAAATGTAAAGTTAGTGTATTGGCTGAATAACTTTGATTGACTGACTACATTTTGTATACAAAAAAATGGTTGACACTAAGGTGTCACCCAACCCTTGCTAATGCGCCAAATGGTTTAGTTCATCTGCACGCATTTTGTTTACGTTAGTTCAGTTGAGCGTCTGGTGGAGCGCAAACTTCTGCTGTAGAAGTATCTTTCTCAAAGAAAGATAAATCATGCTACCAAAAAAGAAAGGAAAGACAGGAGAAGGAGAGAAAACAAAATGAGGGGAAACAATTGGTAACTGACTTCTTTTCAAAGAAAGGTGAGCACAAACTAGAAAACGAAATCCATGGTGCTAAACTGCTTGAATATTTCGGCGACTGTTAGTGCTAAAAACGGACTGAGACAACCCATTGAAAGAGCAGCAAATACACTTTCAAATGATAATTTGGTTATACATGTCATCTGAGGTAAAGGCTAAATAAATAAACTACACTAACAATGCTGTTTGCGCACAACACACCATTATAATAGCCTAATTTGAAACATGTTTAATTTAAAATGAATAGGCTATAATGTCTATAATTAGCAATAATAGGCTAATCAGTGTCATAGGTAGCTTGGTAGCTCATCGGTAGATACATATCATGTCAACATTACACAGTTTCAGAAACTGTCATTGTCACACAAGGTGAGCTTATATCAAAATTAAAGCTGATTTTCTTTTCTTTTCTTTTTTTTTGGTGGGGGGGGGTTGAGGAACATGGGGGCCCATCAGGACTGCCTATGCATAGGGCCCAGGATCTTGTGCTACACCCCTGCCAGAACTTACCGATACCAGCGTTTTAGGCAGTATCGGAGCCGATACCAATACTGGTATCGGAACATCTCTAATAGTTTTCACCTATTACGTAATGTTGGACGTCATGGGGGTTGGTCTGACAATAATCAGTCTATTTATACACCTGTGCAACCTGGTGAAATATTAACCTAAGTCTGTCGCATCATATGGATACAACTATGAAGAGACAATTTGCTTGTTCCCAGGCAATCCCAGCATTATCACAACACTTTGCTATGGTTAGCTTGTTACCTGTGACGATATATGCTAAATGTAACTTCTCTTTCACATTAACAAATGACTGACCTGCCTGAGTGCATTTGGAGATGCCTGATGAAGTTCGACGTTGTTGATCCGGCATCATTTATCTTGGTGCCACACACCTTGCATGTAGCTGTTAGCTTATTGCCACTGTTTACGAAGTTATTGAAAGCAATTATTATACGTTTCCCCAATGTGTATGCATCAATAAAAGAAAATAGAAATACATGAATAAATTTAGATTTAAAAAGCAATAATTGCATGAAAACAGGTTGTTGACAAATCTCGAAGCTCGAGTCAGAGTCAAGTCTGAAGTCTTTTGGGTCGAGTCACAAGTCAAGTCTGAAGTCTTTTGGGTCTAGTCCGAGTCAAGTCTGAAGTCAGCTGTTTGTGCGACTCGAGTCCGAGTCTCAGACTCAAGTCCCCATCTCTGGGAGGTTGCAAAGAAGTCGCAACAAAGGGTCAAACGTTTTTTTTTTGTTAACTTTCAATTTTGACCCAGGAAGTGCATGGTCTACGGGAAGACAACACAAGGGTTAAGATCAGCCATTCCTAGCAGGTAGCCTTATAGATAGATAATTGTAATTGTATGATCTCTTATGATGAAATATGAAATTTGTGTGAAATTCAATTTTTTTTAGCCTTAATGACATACAGCTAGAAATGAACAAAATAATCATTTATTTCAACGTGGTGCTAATTCACAGCACTTGCACTCTTACTATGAGCCATTCACAATTTCTGTATTCCCACACTACATACTATTGAATTTGGAAGGATGAAGCTAAATCAAATTCAGTATAAAACAATAACCTTGTAAAATGTTTTCAGTACAATCAGTTGTGAGCGTCAGAAGCTAGTCAAATTATACATTGCATTGGCTAAATAATTGGTGTTGAAGACACTTTCAAATTATATATTGCCAGAAAAAGTAAAATAATTAAGTTAGAAACAACAAATGGTTTTGCGTTCGGTCTCTGGGAATCACTGCTTGGTATGATGTCAGTCCTCCTGCTACAGCTGTTCGCAGCTGTTTTATACAAGCCGCAAATTGCTCTGCTCTCACACACCAGCCAGAATGATTGAATTGTTTGGAAAGTTGTGGATCCACAGCATCCTGTGGCTTTGGCAACATATCCACCTTACTGTTTTTAAAAAAACCTTGTGGGCTCAGTGAAGGTCCATGAGGTTTAAATAGCTCAAATATATATATAATAATTATTATAATAATAATAATAATTAAACATATTAACATATCCTTAATGTGAATTGTTGACCCATGTTATTTCACCTGCTTTGGGGACAGTAATCTTGGAATCCGGGAGCTTCCAGCAGAGATCAGCCAACTCTCCAACCTGTGGCAGCTGGACACTGAAGACCTCAACATTAACAATGTCCCCCAGGAAGTAAGAAAAGAAGGTACTGTCTAACTCCACTGACTCTTCAAAAGGAACCAAAAATGTATAGAAATGTTTTCCTCAAGTTAGAATGCTTTAAGGACTACTGAAGCCCCATACTAACTTCAGATAAAGTTTAAGTTTTAAGTTGTAAAGAATCAGGTCAGGTATATATATATCAGGTCAGGTATATATATATATATATATTTTTCAGGGAACAAGAAATGGGTAAACAATGTAAAGCTGTTCTGCAGCAATGGAGGTTGCTCAAGCTTTGAAAGTTGGTGCTACCAATTCCCGCAGGTGTTCCAACTTGTCTGGATTACTTACAACCCCCTCTGTTTGTATAAAAGTAATGTTAGAACACACTGTGGTACCGTACCCTCGTGAGCATTATTTGAACAGTATTGTACTGCAGAAAGTAGTGTGTTGCTATAAAAATGGCATTTAACAATGGAAGAGAGACAGACCATCATAACACTTAAGAATGTTGGTCTTTCCAACAGAGAAATTGCGAAGCAAGTCAAGGTGTCAGTGAGTACAGTATTCTTCACCATCAAAAGGCACTTAGAAACTGGGGGAAACTCTGACAGGAAGAGGTCTGGCAGACCCAAAGCCACAACAGAATCAGAACACAAGTTTCTGAGAGTCAACAGCTTGCGTGATAGGCGGCTCACAGGACAACAGCTTCAAGCACAGCTTAATAGTGGTCATAATAAGCAAGTCTCAGTTTCAACTGTAAAGAGAAGACTTTGAGCTGCAGGTTTGATAGGTCGAGTTGCAGCATGAAAGCCATTGCTAAGACGTCAGAATAAGAAAAAGAGGCTTGCGTGGGCCAAGAAACATCGTCAATGGATTACTGAAGACTGGAAGAAGGTGCTATGGACTGATGAATCAAAATTTTAAATCTTTGGTCCATTACTCAGGATTTTTGTACGCCGTCGAGTAGGCGAAAGGATGGTTCCTCAGTGTGTGACATCAACTGTCAAACATGGAAGAGGAAGCATGATGGTCTGGGGCTGTTTTGCTGGATCCAGGGTCGGTGATTTGTACAGAGTGAAAGGCACTCTGAACCAAAACGGCTACCACAGCATTTTGCAGCGCCATGCAGTACCCTCTGGTATGCGCCTAGTTGGTCAGGAGTTCATCCTACAGCAAGATAAAGACCCAAAACATAAGTCCGGGCTATGCCAGAACTACCTTAGGAAAAAAGAACAACATGGTAAGCTTAAAAACATGGAGTGGCCAGCACAGTCACCAGACTTAAACCCCATTGAGCTGGTTTGAAATGAACTGGACAGGAAAGTGAAAGCAAAGCAACCTACAAGTGCCACACATTTATGGGAACTTCTGCAACAGAGGTGGGAAGAACTTTCTGAAGAATATTTGATTTCCATTGTAGAAAGAATGCCAGTGTGTTCAGCTGTTATATCTGCCAAAGGGGGCTACTTTGATGAGTCAGAAATTTAGAATACATTTTGGTTTATAAATTAATTCCATGATTTCTTTTTTAACTTTAAGTGTTCATTTGTTCTATTCTTTCATTTCAGAGTACAATAAGACATTGAACTGCATGAATTTCAATAAAAACCTGGAAAAATTGGGGTGTTCTAAAACTTTTGACCAGTAGTGTGTGTGTGTGTGTGTGTGTGTGTGTGTGTGTATTTATATATATATATATATATATATATATATATATATATATATATATATATACATACATATATATACATGTGCACTACTGTTCGGTTCAAATATAGGAAGTGAACCAAAACACAGTTTATTTACTCGTTTCATTATTTGCAATATAAATAAATTAAACCTTGCAGACAATTTACCCACTCAAACGCCTATATGATTTATCGGATGGCAACTTTAAAATCCATAACTTATTATGATCTCGCTCGCGGTCTGTGTAACAAGGACAACATACTGTAAAAATAATGGAAGAAGCTTCCGGATCTGAAAAGTGAAGCCAGTGCTGAAGTGCCTTAAACCTGCATTCTATCTAATTTCCAGCAGGGTGCGACTCCACTGGCTGTCTCTATAGAAGTCTGTGAGAAAAAGACCCTACTTCTCACTTGATTTATTACCTCAGTAAACATTTTCATGAGTTCATGGTCTCATGCGCTAGTTTCAAGTCTTCTTTAATACAGCATGATGTTCATTAGTAAAGTATGGTCCCATTTATTTAAAAATAGAGGATAATGCAGGGGATGCTTTATGGAGTGGATACACGTCAATCATGACAGAGGTTTAGCAATGCTAACCATGGCACTGTGTACATTTAAAATAGACCTGAACCTGTTTTTTGGATTTGTCACTCACTGTGTTTTCACTTCATCAAAGTTAATTTGAACATTTTGGTTGCCTGAAAATGTCTTGTTCAGCGTTCTGCTAACCAAGCTAGCTAGCGCTAGTGTTAGCTGGTGACTTCAGGGAAATTTTGCAGAGTTTCTGTACTGCCGTACATTCAGATAAATGGCTTCAGTACCCGGAGGTCTATGTTAACCCATTGGTAAATACCCACTGATTGACTCGCTTGATAAGGGTTGAAATCCACAACTTTCCCTCTTTAGTGTTTAGCGCAGCGCAGCGCCATTCCAATCATAAACAACACTGGCTTGGTGTCATCCTCCCCAGCTCCACCCTCTAGTCAAAAGTCATCACACTCAGTTTTAAAAAACCAAGATGGCGACAGACAAATTGCCAAACTGGTGGCTTCAAAACGGCAGTCTGCATGGGTGACGTCACTACTGCTACGTCCATTATTTTTGCAGTCTATGACAACCTATCACTATCTTTCTTTCTTATCAGTGCCTGCCCTCTCTTTGGTGCGCTTGACAAAGTGCAGTATGAACGCTTACCGAACCAAATGAAAAATGCAAGAATGTGTACTTCACCCCCGAGTCTACCGAAGTATAGGTGTGAAAGTGCCCATAAATGAGTACTTAAATAATAGGAACTATGTTTTTGGTGGGACGCAGCACCTGTCTATAGTTTCTTGGTAATTGGTCATGTCCAGCATCCCGAAAAACCAAATGTTGACCTCTTTGATCTTTCAGGACCTGCCTCTGTCCTGGCTTTCCTCCGGGCACACCTCCGAAAGGCAGAGCCTTTTAAACTGCTGAAGATGCTTGTGATTGGTCCACCGCGACAGGGGAAGACGGCCCTTCTAGAAGCTCTACAGACCGGCAGGGTGGCCCCCTTCACCCCAGCAGAATGCAGCATCTCCACCTCCACGTGGGAGCTGGACAAACCCACCGGAGGCAGAAACAGCGTGAGTAAAACACAGACTGTACATAGGTATTCTATACATTCAATGCACACACACAGTACATGGTCTAGATTTCAGACCATAAGGATGAAAAAGGAACTGTTTTGTATCTATCTGCCCAATTGAATTCGCTTCTTTTTTTTCTGTAGCTTTAAAATTTTAGAAATGACACTGTACTGCGAACAAAATCACATGAAAGTGATTTTTAGCCATGCAAGCAGAGTGGCTCTATGGATGGTAATGTTGGTCAGTCTGTCGGTCGGTCCACCACTTTAGTCCAGACATTCATCGACCTCAGAGGATGATTCCTAGTGACTCTCTCTAGCGCTGCTTGGAGGTTGATATTTGTGGGTTTTTTTGTGAAATGTGTTAATATCTGTCAAGACATTTCACATACACATTCACTCTCCCCTCAGGATGAATTGTAATCCCTTGACTTTTTATCAAGGGCCATCATAAGGTCATCAAGGTAATGTTGCTCACACCTGCCCACTTGCAGGACCAAACCTCCCCTGACTGACACAACAAACCAAATTATCAAATCACATTTCCAGTCCAAAATGCATCCCCCGTCAATATTGGTACCTCGCAACTCACCAAATTACGCCAGACGAGCCCCCACTCGTCACACACCGGGCTGCACAGCCATGACAAAAAAGGGAGATGCACACAACAAAGCCAATTAACAAATGATTTATTAGTTTAAATCATAAAGCAAAAATAAACTTAAAGCTTTAGTGCCTAACTTTTTGATATTAATTAACGTCCGTTACATTTAAGCCATTGCCAAATTAGTTGCTACAAAGCTAATTAAGACTATCAGCTCTACACAACTCTCTCTGTATTTCTCAGTATGACTGTGTTCAGAAGATTTTGTCGTCCAGTGACTTTCCCGCACAGAAACTCGAGTGAAGATAATTACCTCTTCTGAAGAGTCAATTTTTTTTAATCCTCCGTGTCCTCCTTGGCTATTAACAACTGGTAGGGTGATGGCGCAGTGGATATGACACATGCCTTTGGTGTGGGAGATCTGCGTTCGATTCCCACTGCGATACATCCACCAACGTGTGCCTGAGCAAGACACTTCACCACTAGTTGCTTCAGAAGCGTGCAACCTCTGATATATAGCAATTGTAAGTTGCTTTGGATAAAAGCGTCAACTAAATGACATGTAATGTAACGTGCGCGATCACGTAATGCTGTATCATGTGGACGTGCCGACAGCTTTGTTGTCTTTACTTAGAATTCCTCATGGCAGCAACAGGAACTACGCACTATAGCTTTAAAACTAACCGTGGGATGTGTAATCAATGAGTTCAGTAAGATGAGTGGGTTAATGAGTAATAGAATGTTTGTGTAGTGTTGCATGGTGTAGCAAAACAAACCAAACAGCAACCAAGACCATGACAATGATGAGTCAGCGCGCAGAGAGCACAACTGAATCCAAGAGGCCTTTTAAAATTTCACTATCCCACAGAGCCCAGGGGTCTCATTTATAAACGTGGCGTACGCACAAAACGGGGCTGAAAATGGGCGTACACCGCTTCTCGCGCAAAGTTTGTGACTTATAAAAAACAAACTTGATTGGAGAATGTGCGGTCCTCCACGCGTGTATATATACTGTGTATATGTATATGTGTGTGTATATACATGTGTGTGTATTATGTGTGTATATATATATATATATATATATATGTATATATGTGTGTGTGTGTGTGTGTGTGTGTGTGTATATATATATATATATATATATATATATATATATATACAGTGCCTTGCGAAAGTATTCGGCCCCCTTGAATGTTTTGACCTTTTGCCACATTTCAGGCCTCAAACATAAAGATATAAAACTGTAATTTTTTGTGAAGAATCAACAACAAGTGGGTCCCAATTATGAAGTGGAACGAAATTCATTGGCTATTTCAAA